>NC_064920.1:669513982-669813982 GCF_023897955.1 Schistocerca gregaria
TCTTGTGACAATACGTTCTACAATTACATTTTAGTTCTTTCATTATTGTTTCAGACATGTCCCCTGGGGAAAAGGAGCTGAAATCTTTACATATTCTATATTCCTTTTGCTCAAACATTCTTCAAATCGCTTGGATACAAACTGTGGACCATTATCTGATAACATCGCTTTCGGTAGTCTTTCTCTAGTTTACTAACGATCACTTTGGAGTTTGCCTTTTTGTAGGATAAAATCTAACATACTTCATAAATCCATCCACCAGCACAAATTCGTACACCCCCCCACCCCTTGAAACTGGTAAAGGGCCAAAAAGGTCCACGGCTACTAGATCTAGCCTATTGTGACGTCCTACAGAATACATTTGTCCCTGTATGTTCCTATTATTTGCTCGTACCTTCTGACATCTGTCACAAGATTCCAGCCGTTTGCGCACTCTATGCTAGATGTTACCGAAAATTACTACCTCATTCAATTTTGAAATACATTTTCTGGCTCCATAATGCCCATACTTTCCATGCACATTATCTGTTAACAAGTCCGCATGTTGTTTGGGAAACAGATACGCCAATTTTCCTCATTATTCTTTCTTCACTTAAATAGAATATCCTGATGTATTTTGCAATATTCCGCTATTTCCGAAAAATCTGGATGACCTAGCCCACTTTTTACCAGTTTAATATTGTAATTTTGGTTTTGTTCCCTCCTGAGGTTTTTACAAATGCGTTTAAGTGGTCCTTCTTCCTGTAATTGCATTGATGCCAGCAAAACATCACTCCATTTCCGTTGTAATAAAGAATCTGCTTCTGCCCCGTTTTCTTTTACATTTAAAGACAATGCAAAGGGCTTCAATGTTCTCTGAACCCTTTATGTACTTTATCTCTGTATCAAATTGCTGGAGATACAGTGACCACCTCCTCAGTCTGCTGTGTGTATGTTGGCATGTCTGCAAATAGGTAAAGGTCCGATGGTCACTGAAAACTATTACTTAACGTCCTAATAGGTAATGTTCAAATTTCTGTAACCCAAATATAATTGCTAAAATTTACAGCTCTGACATGCTATAGTCCTTTTCCGCCTGTTGCAATGATCGACTAAAAAATGCGATCGTTTTGTGAACCTGGTTTTCTCATTATGTTTCAATATGGAACAGTTCCACCCCCAGACCATAACAACATGCATCTAACCCAAGACAGAAACACTTGGCAAAATCAGGATGGTTTAGAATCTGACTATTTAAAAGCGCCGCTTTAAGTTCTTCAAAGGTCCTCTGACACTCATTTGTCCATCTAAACGATACATTTTTCTTGAATAGTTCTCTCAGACAAGGTGCATTACATAATTGTCCCATCAAAAATTTTCAATAGAATCCAAAAAGGCCAAACATACCTTTTGATTCCTTTCAGGTAGTAGGTGCTAAATAATTCCTAATGGTTTAAATTTTTTCGGGATCGGGTATAATTCCATTTCCACTAACAATATGTTCCAGGAATTTTATTTTTTTCTTCATAAATTCCATTTGATCCAATTTGAGTTTCATTCCGCGATTTTTAATTGCATCTAATATCTTGACCAACAACACACAGTGCTCTTCCCCAGTGGGGGTTGAGATCAACACATCGTCCACATACACTGTAATTCTTCTTAACAACTGGTCACCTAGCACCTGGGACATTGCAATAACAAATGCGCAAACGCTAATGTTTAATCCAAAGGGTACAACCTTGTACTGAAAGCACGTTCCCTCAAACAGGAAAGTTGTGTATTTCCTAGATTCTTTCGATAATGGTAGGTTCCAGTAACCACAAGTTACATCCACTGATGTGAAAAATGTTATACCTTTACATTTTTGCAATAATTTTCCTATACTTTTAGGCCTATCACTCTCTGGCACTATTATTTTGTTCAAAACTCTAGGGCCCAAAACGAGCCTAATCCAACCATCGTTTCTAGGCACCACAACCAATGGGTTGTTACACACACTAATTCCCTTTTCTATAAACCCCAATTCAAACATTTTCTGAATCATATCTCTTACTGCTTCCTTAGGTACTTCTGTAACAGCAAAAAGCGTTCCTCTTTTACAGTTAAGTAGCATTCATAATCCCTAAATAATCCCAGCTAGTCTGAAAACACTTCCTGATGCCTGTTCAAAATTTTTTTTAAATCATTCTTTTGTTCAGTCAAATTTGATAGTCCTTGTATTTTTCATCAATTCTCATCCTGATATTTTCTACCTCAGAAGGATCTACTTCCTTCCTTTCGCCATATTTATTATACTCCTCAATATACTCTTTCAATCTGCAATACTGTATAGGAATGTCACTTTGTTCACCTGATACATATTCTCTTTTTCCAGTGAGAGGAATAGCTACTGTCCTTTCATGTACTACAATGACCGCTTCCTTATTTGCAGAATCTGCTTTTCATTGGTACCTTTGTAAGAAATCTGCACCCACTGGCATTTCAACACTTAATCCCTATATCATCAAAAAATTTTGGCCCAATTCTATCTCACCGATCGTGACATGTAGCATAATTTCATGTTTAACTATTTTTTCTTTGCCATAGTATTTATGCCACTCACTGGCATTATAACCACCTCCTTAGTAGCAGGGAGAGAATTTACAAAACACTGTGACACTGCACGTACATCGGAATCACTATCCAATAAACAAGGAACATTTTCATTAAAAATCGTCGTTATAGGTTGTCCTGTAGTATTGTCTCTGAATTCAGAATCAGGCTCTTCTAAAAAATCCTCCACTACATCACATTTATTGAAACCTACACCTTGTGTGGGAATTACGCATATACTCACTGGGGCTTCTTCTTCTTCTTCTTCTTTAATTGTGGCAGCTTTCATTACTCTGTCCACTATCGACAAATCGAAACACTTCTCTAAATACTTCCCTTCTGTAATAATATCACCAGATTCTGCAACCTCTCCCATGGTGTTACCACAATTTTCAAAATTACCCCCTGTTTCCTCCTCTTCTGTTTCTTCTTCCTCACTATCCGAAACTACTCCGTTTAATCTACACAAAACTTCCTCTTCCCTATTATACTCTTCCTCCAGTACCTCCAATACCGTTTCTCCTATTATTGTGATAATTCCACAATTCTGAATAATTTGTTTCTACTAACTGTTCCCCATTAACCAGATTTCTTGAATCGCGGCTTTGATCTTTTTTCTCACAAAGTTCGACTACATTTTCCTGAAAAACACAATTTTCGACAGTGTCCCTCTCCTCTCTGTAATATCACCTCCAAGATGTTCAGCTTTTCTTACAAAAGATATTGCTCGCGGGTTTAAATTATGCTGCTTCAGTCTGCTAACGCCATTACAGACTGCCATTAGTTTTCCACCTCTCCTGTTTGCGGTCATTGCCATTGACATTCCTTCCGAATGGCGGTCTGCGCCCTTCCGCCCCGTCAGCTGATTGCTGCTGTCTAGAGTCAATGTTTCTGTCCTTGTCATTATATCTGTTTCCAACAGGACCCCCTCGCCCTCGGTACCTACCTCTATAATTACTAGATCTTTGTACTCCTATTCTGTTTACATTTACTTCGGGTCTGCTTTCACTTTACGTACTGGGAGGCCTATAATCCCTTCTTGCACTCTCCTGCTCTTTCAAAATATTTTCTATTCTCTCCAGATAATGAATAAATTTTTCGATATCATCCTTAGGTGCCGAAATTATTTTATATCGCCTGTATAACGGTAACCTATTCTCTAGTCTCATAATAATCTTTTCTGTCTCCACTTTAGAGTTCACATACGACAAAGTTGTTACCCATTTTTTCACAAATCTTTTAATACTTTCTTTCTTTAGATCATCTTTTTTCCCTGGCCAAAATTTGTTCAAACTTTCGATCTACTTTCTCTTGCCCCAATATTCCTCGAAAAAGGCCAATTTTTTGTTTGTCATTCCAAGACTTCGGCAAGATGTCTTCAAAATTACTCCAAAATTCCTTCGGATGTACTTTTGTACTCGGATCGAATAGTAAAAATTGCAGATGAGTCATATACACAATTTCGGAGGATTATACTATACCATTAGATATTACATTACCACTACAGTTATTAACACTTTGCTCTACTCTGTATAGTCTACCTTCATGGTTACACAGTCGCTCATCTACATCTGTACTAAACAGATAGATGTTAGTTTCCAGGGTAGTAGCCACTTGCATGAAGAATTTCGTACACACATGTTTTCGTTCCTTAATTTGATTTTCCATTGCAATGTGACTATGCTCACGTTGTTTTCCCACATTATTGACTTGTTCCTGGATTTTATCTAATTCTGAATTTACTTGTTCTTTTAACTGATTTTTGTCATTAACAACTTGCTTAATTTGAGATGTCAATTCACTTCTTACTGTTACAACAGCATCATTACACTCTTGTTTTACTTTACTAATCTCATCTCTGATACTATCACTAAATAAAGCCATATCATTTTTCCATAAATCTCTTAATTTTGAAATTTTTTATTTTCCAGTCTGGATTCCATTTCTATAGACATGTTAGTAAACCCTTGATTAACATCAGAATGCAACCCACTCATTTCAGTATTCATATCAGAACCCAATTTATTCACTTTAGTGTAAATATCCGAACTCATTTCCTTCATCTGTTTCAGAATATTCACTAACATTTCTGAAACACTATCTTTTTGTTCACAAGCAATTGACGCTGGTTCCTGCTTTGTTTCAGCAATAGTAACAAGCTCATATTTGACCTTAGTTTCCACCATGTTTTTTGTTCTTTGTCTTGCCCATAATTAGTAGGTATTGAATGAAGCAAGCCGCTATCATTTGCTTGGGATACATCAAAACTATATTCACAAATCTAACCCCACTTGCTCGTATACTATCTCTTGGTTGTTGTATACATGGAAGAACCCTGGAGATACTAAAATGTATCAGATAGATTATATAGTGGTAAGATAGAGATTTACGAACCAGGTTTTAAATTGTAGGACATTTCCAGGGGCAGATGAGGACTCTGACCACAATCTATTGGTTATGAACTGTAGATTAAAACTGAAGAAATTGCAAAACAAGGTGGGAATTTAAGGAGATGGGACCTGGTTAAACCGACTAAACCACAAGTTGTACAGAGTTTCTGGGAGAGCATAAGGGAACAATTGACAGGAATGGGGGAAAGAAATACAGTAGAAGAAGAATGGGTGTCTCTGAGGGATGAAGTAGTGAAGGCAGCAGAGGATCAAGTAGGTAAAAAGACGAGGGCTAGTAGAAATCCTTGGGTAACAGAAGAAATATTGAATTTAATTGACGAAATGAGGAAATATAAAAATCCTGTAAATGAAGCAGGCGAAAAGGAATACCAACGTCTCAAAAATGAGATCGACAGGAAGTACAAAATGGCTAAGCGGGGATCCCTAGAAGGCAGATGTAAGAATGTAGAGGCTTTTCTTACTAGGGGTGAGATAGATACTGCCTACAGCAAAATTAAAGAGACCTTTGGAGAAAAGAGATGCACTTGTATGAACATCAAGAGCTCAGATGGAAACCCAGCTCTAAGCAAAGAAGGGAAAGCAGAGAGGTGGAAGGAGTGTATAGAGGGTCTATACAAGGGCGATGAACTTGAGGACAATATTGTGGAAATGGAAGAGGATGTAGATGAAGATGAAATGGGAGATACGATACTGCCTGAAGAGTTTGACAGAGCACTGAAAGGCCTAAGTCGAAACAAGGCACTGGGAGTAGGCAACATTCCATTAGAACTACTGATAGCCTTGGGAGAGCCAGTCCTGACAAAACTCTACCATCTGGTGAACAAGGTGTATGAGACAGCTGAAATTCCCTCAGACTTTAAGAAGAATATAATAATTGCAATCCCAAAGAAACTACGTGTTGACAGATGTGAAAATTACCGAACTATCAGTTTAATAAGTCACAGGTGCAAAATACTAACGCGAATTGTTTACAGACGAATGGAAAAACAGGTAGAAGCCGACCTCGGGGAAGATCAGTTTGGATTCCGTAGAAATACTGGCACACGTGAGGCAATACTGACCTTACGACCTATCTTAGAAGAAAGATTAAGGAAAGGCAAACCTACGTTTCTAGCATTTGTAGACTTAGAGAAAGCTTTTGGCAATGTTGACTGGAATACCGTGTTTCAAATTCTTAAGGTGGTGGTGGTAAAATACAGGGAGCGAAAGGCTATTTACAATTTATACAGAATGCATATGACAGTTATAAGAGTCGAAGGGCATGAAAGGGAAGCAGTGGTTGGGAAGAGAGTGAGACAGATTTGTAGCCTCTCCCCGATGTTATTCAATCTGAATATTGAGCAAGCTGTAAAGGAAACAAAAGAAAAGTCCGGAGTAGGTATTAAAATCCATGGAGAAGAAATAAAAACATTGAGGTTCGCCCATGACATTGTAATTCTGTCACAGACAGCAAATGACGTGGAAGAGCAGTTGAACGGAATTTACAGTGTCTTGAAAGGAGCGTGTAAGATGAACATCAACAAAAGCAAGACGAGGGTAATGGTATGTAGTCGAATTAAGTCAGGTGATGCTGACAGAATTAGATTAGGAAATGAGACAATTAAAGTAGTAAATGAGTTTTGCTATTTGGGGAGCAAAATAACTGATGATGGTCGAAGTAGAGAGGATATAAAATGTAGACTGGCAATGACAAGGAAAGCGGTTCTGGAGAAGAGAAATTTGTTAACATCGAGTATAGATTTAAGTGTCAGGAAGTCGTTTCTGGAAGTATTTGTATGGAGTGTAGCGATGTATGGAAGTGAAACGTGGACGATAAATAGTTTGGACAAGAAGAGAATAGAAGCTTTCGAAATGTGGTGCTACTGAAGAATGTTGTAGATAGATGGGTATATAACATAACTAATGAGGAGATATTGAATAGAATTGGGGAGAAGAGGAATTTGTGGCACAACTTGACTAGAAGAAGGGATCGATTGGTAGGACATGTTCTGAGACATCAAGGGATCACCAATTTACTACTGGAAGGCAGGGTGGAGGGTAAAAATCATAGAGGAGACCAAGAGATGAATGTACTAAGCAGATTCAGAAGGATGTAGGCTGCAGTAGGTAATGGGAGATGAAGAAGCTTGCACAGGATAGATTAGCATGGAGAGATGCATCAATCCAGTCTCAGGACTGAAGACAACAACAACGACAACATGACTTATACGGTGTGCCTCTTCCCACTTGTTTGCTTCTCAAATTACTGTATCGGTTTTAATTATTCAAACTTAAAGATTGTGTGGTAAGAGCTGTACTCTTCAGTGCTTAGAGCGATTGGTGAAAACAACACTGAGGTCTTACTGCACGCGAGTGTCCGCCCATTGTAATTAATAGTCCGATCGCCAACCATGGACATTTATAGGTGAAAACTGATCTATATAACGATAGAAGTGGGTGGGGCATCGTACAGTGAATGAGTATACCGCACAAATACGTCTATAATAGACATAGACATAATGTTACGTTTACAGCTGAGATCAACGATGGAACAATGTACATCTGATAATTGTTATTTAAATTACTCAAATGCCTAGCTGACTGAGATGGTTTTTGGACTCGATAACGTTTGATCCTAGTTTTAAATCGATCGAGTGTAATAAAATATATCGTTACACCCGTGTATTGCGTAATGCAATTTAACACTAGGTTTTACATAGAGATTAATAAAAAAACATTATTTACAGATATTCATTGAAAACACAGTTACAGATTATTGACTGTGTACTTCGCAGGCTGGTGGCAGCACCTTACAGCGCAGAGCTACCTTACTTTACCCTACTGCTGTTAGATGGGACATGCGCCTTCAGCTCTCTATCATATCACTGGTTGCTTTATACAGGTTCTTATAACTGTCCTGCTACTTTCAAATGTTCAAATGTGTGTGAATTTCTAAGGAACCAAACTGTTGCGGTCATCGGTCCCTCGACTTACACACTAGTTAAACTAACTTAAAATAACTTATGATGCGAACAGCACACACACCAATGCCCGAGGGTGGACTCGAACCTTCGGCGGGACGGGGCGCGCAATCCGTGACATGGCGCCTCAAGCAGCTCGTCCATTCCCTCGCGACTGTGCTACTACTGGTCGTGATTTTAAATTATGATAGGGAATTACGAACTAACTTCTACGAAATATAATGGAACAGTTCCTACATTGTGTGACCTATACTTGTGGAATGATGGAATAATGTATAGCTGATAAATGTTATTCCAATAGTGCAAATGCATAGCTGAGATCGTTTTTGGATCCGATAACTGTCTGATCCTAGACCAAAATCGACAGTGTCTAATAAAATATACCATTACAGCGTAATGTAGTTCTCAACATTCATTAAACTTGTTCAGCACCACCTCTGTAAAATATTTCAAATTAATTAGTAACGATATCACACTCTAGACCCGAAGATTGCATTTGAACGCCTCAGCTACGTCATTTAGGTGTGCACAGCTCTGCAGACGTCATTGCAGTATTCATCGCCAAGCCGAACCCCGATGTTATTTGAGAATGGCTCCGTGTGTTCGCGCGATCGGGAAACACAGTCGTTTAATACAGTGCGCTGACTTTAATCAACGAGTAATTTCACAAGCTGGTGAACAGACGATGTTATGCAGATTGCACCGGGTATCGGCGCAGCCGCAGTTCGTGCGGCGGCGTACCTGCCGGCCACTGTGAATGCGCGCCGCGGCGGCTGCAACAGTTGAGCGCGGCCGCGTTAAGCAGGGGCGGGCGAGGGCGACATGGCCGCTGGCCGGCGGCGCCGCTTCTTGCACCGACCGCGGTCCTTGGCACCTCGGCCCCCGGCGGGGCAAGAAGCGCTCGACACTGGCGGCTATTCACGGCTTAATGAAAGCACGCCGAGGCGCAGCAGCCGAGGTGGGGCAGCCGCTGTTTCGCTCGCGCCGTCACTATCTTCACCAAGATTCGGCGGATACTGTTCTAAAGCGGAAACGAGAGATGGTGGTCCGTCCGTGAAGCGATCTTAAATTATAAAACACCCCACCCCTCCCCCTATCACCACCACCACGTTATGTTTTTGTGGGAAAGTGCCAGACTACGGTAAAAATATCTGTAAGGAAGTGTGTTTCGCTGTTTAGGGAGTCACAATTTTACATTCTGACCTCCTTTCTGCTTCGCATGTGATTGAAGTACCTAAACATATACCAAAAACGGTTAGTCAGCACCCAATAAACAAAAGTCCTGAGGCATTCTCTAGCGAGTGAAGTGGCAATTCAAACGTAATAAATGGTTCACATGGCTCTGAGCACTATGGGACTTAATATCTGAGGTCATCAGTCCCCTAGAACTACTGAAACCTAACTAACCTACGGACATCACACACATTCATGCCCGAGGCAGGGTTCGAACCTGCGACCGTAGCGGTCGCGCGGTTCCAGACTGAAGCGATTAGAACCGCTAGGCCACACCGGCGGCAAACGTAACACATTTCCCAATTTACTGACAGCTAAAACTTGACAGATCACCTATAGCATAATCTAACAGAAAGAATAACACCTTTCGTTGAGGTAAGCCCATTGTGCAGTAACCTCATTCAGTGCAGAGGAGTACGTCCTCGTGTTTGAATACCACCCTGCACCCTACGCTGAATACTGCCCACAATGTCATTCAGTTACCACTGCTTTCATTTATTCCATGACTAGCTGACAAACCCGGCAATGCCGGGGTACTCATTTTTTTGTATTGTATTGCATGTTAACTGGGGACCAAGAAGCGAGGGAGAGGCCCCGTCCCCGCCGCAGCCGCAGTGGTCCACAATCCCACGACGACTACCGCAGTCCACTTCACCCCTCCGCTGCCCCACACCGAACCCAGGGTTATTGTGCGGTTCGGCCCTCGGTGGACCCCCCACGGAACGTAACCCCTATGCTTGCGTGGTAGAGTAATGGTGGTGTACGCGTACGTGGAGAACTTGTTTGGGCAGCAATCGCCGACATAGTGTAACTGAGGCGGAATAAGGGGAACCAGCCCGCATTCGCCAAGGCAGATGGAAAACCGCCTAAAAACCATCCACATACTGGCCGGTTCACCGTACCTCGACAGAAATCATCCGGGTGGATTGGTGCCGGGGACGAGGCGCTCCTTTTTGCCCGGAAAGCCGTGCGTTAGACCGCACGGCCAACCGGGCGGGCACTCATTTTGTTAGTTTTCTATTAGAAACGAAAACAAGAAATGAACTATGTTTGTAGTGAAGTACCGAAATTTTTTTTACATCTGTGTATGCGTGAAAACAGCGTTGAAATTATGGAACAATCGTACAAAGAAATATGCGTAATATGCAAATGTGTAACTAATATATCCAAATTAAGAAGCATAATCCCGGACAGTTTCTGTACAGTGGTCGCAGCTACTTTGCCTCTCTGAAACGTGATTTTGTAAACGTCTCCATGCAGCATCTCTTCACAGTTCTATAGACGGCTACCGTTTCCGCCTACAACCATTTGGGCTCAATGTTGAAAGCTGCCAAAAGCACTGCAAGGTGTCACGGATTTCCTTCATTTTAGTTAACTGTAGTAAATAATAAATGTATTAAAACTCCATGCATGATGTGGCAATTTTAGATGTGTTTCAGATTTCATATCTCCTGAACTACGTCTGGTGCCATGATATACTTCTGTATCTGCATTTGGCCGCATTTTTGCATACTGTCTTCGAAATTTATTCCGTATACAGTTACTAGCACAGACGATAACGTCATATCCCCTGCGCTATGTTGGGTAGGTGGTTCTTACCCCCACAATGATTGTTACCTGACAGTAAAAGATATCTGTACCAAGTTCGGTTAAAATCGTTCTAGTGGTTTAGCAGGAGATGTGGAAAACACACACACACACAAACATACATGCATATGTACAGTCATGTTCAAAAGTATCCGAACGACCTGAATTGCATTTCACCTGATTCGCATGCAACCCACATAACGCAGCTGTCTAGCAGGTCCTCTAATCGCTCCTTGGTACAGACGTTTGACTATTGAAAATGGTTCCAACAAGTCACCACTAGAAAACACTGCTCTGTATCGCAATAGCTCAAGATGTAAAGTAGTACTACGATACTACAAATATCAGGGAACACCTTATCACAGGTAAGACTGTCCTTAAGGCTTGTAGGCTCACATTTATTACAATAAATGACATACCTGAAATGTCACCACTCATATTATTACGCCAGATAGGTAATGCATCTAGTAAGTTCGTCGTATTCATGATTTCCTCTTCAGAGTAACATACCGTACTTATTATTTAAAACAAAATGACATTAAACATTTAAGTTATTCACGAGCAACTACTTGAGAATATGTATGAACTTGAAATGACACGACGAACCGTCTCGTTCTGCATATGGATTCAAACCCAGGTCATGCAGAGTAAGCAAAGATTTCGTGACTGACGGAAACTAACAGTCATTTCTGATTAGGCATACAGCGACTGATATACCTCGATTTTAGAAGGTATCAATTAGGAAATACCAAATTTAAATTACATAACGCAAACATTTTTAACGGACCCGAATTCCTACCCAGCACCTATTGTCCCTGTTAAGAAACTACGAGAGATGTTAATTATTGCTTCTTGAAAGTAACTTACTTGAAATGCCGTGAGGTAAAGCTTTGTGTTGGACAGGAATTTGAACCCAGAACCTAATAAGACACATATCGAAGCACAATCAACTGTGACATATCGCATTTTCTCGGCACCAGCTAGATGTTTTAACTGAAATGACGAGACGAAACATAATTTTTTTCCTTCTCAGTACTCCAACACGGCACCTATCGCTGTTTTATTCTAGAGAAAACGAACTTTAAATATGGGTTTGTTGCACCAGCAGCGACATTTGAGCATGTTTGAACTAGAAATAATATGACGAAGAGTTCAGTGCTGACTGGAAATAAAGCCCCACACATATCGATGTTGACGACACGCAAAGAGACGTCAGCTACCGAATTTTTCTGCACCAGCAGCTCGGAATAACATCTTGAACTTACAGTGATCTGGCAAATAGTTCTGTGTCCCACTGGGAGTCAAAAACGTCAAATAACGTTAGTGTTGACAACGAATGAAAATACATTAAAAATCGAAATTATTATCCACCAGCAGATAGGTGTTCTCATACTAGATCTTGATAATACATAATGAAATCTTTAGTGCCGGGCCAGGATTCGAACCCATTCACGCGCAATCTGTGGAGATGTTGAGGAATCTGCAGTTTTGAACAAACAACAAATTGTAGCCGAGCTGTATTGTCACGAAGTGATCAAATACTGCGTTAAGGGCGGTCTGAGTTGCTTTCACAGTTCAGAACTAATTTTATCGACATACAGAAGCTCAGATAAAAGATGGAATAAGTGTCCTGTGAGCCTACATAGCGTTTGTTTCGTCACTAGAAATAAATAACTAGTATAAGAAAGCTTGCTGGTGATAGAGTTTCTACATGTCGCCACTCCAGACTTTATTGTGGCTCAACCTAACGTCTACTTGGTAGAGAAGGAATATCATTTTTAATGTGAATTTCAGACCACAATGCCATTATATCTTCTTCACTTGGTGTAGCCAGAAGACAATAGAATTTGTCTGTCCCTACCTAAAATCACTGACCGAAGTTGGAATCGAACACAGACCATAGATATATGAACCTTTCATCAGCCCAACAGACCACCAAATCCTCTTCTCTGCGACTCAATTTTCCATCGTAACGACTTTGTGCCACACTGGCTGAGAATTCTGGCACACAGGCTCCCTGTATCAATTTGTAGCATGTTCAGTAAATTCATTTACTTGGTTGACCGAATCACCGTGAACTAGCTGTCTCGGCTACCCAGTGCATACATTCAACTTTATTTTGTAATCACCAAAATAAAATCACGTACCTGCCACCAACACAGAACTGCCAACAGTGTAGGATGCAGAAATTTAAATAGGAAATGTTCCTTTCCACTTGAGCTACTCTATTGCGCTATCTGTTTGTCGAAATCGTCGTGCAGTGCAAAAGAAAAAAACATAACTGTTTGTCTCTCATAAGCATTGACCTGGCCTTATGCGTTATCCCACAGCGCTGTGGAATGCAGAAGTTCTGGAGCTGTTACAACAATGTGTCGGCTAGTAGCGTAATGGTAAGTATTGCGCACGGTAGATAAGATGTCGAGACTTGGAGTACATTCGCTGTCATATTTTGTAAAAGGCAATTGTGCTGTCTGCTAAAGTTATCAATCTAATGGAACTTGTAACATAATTCCCTTCACTTCTCAACCCAAAATAGTCGTATGTGGAGAAAGAGCTAACTTCTGCGACATTTTGTTCATTTCAGGTTTAACAGGCAGCCAGACAGTAGATGCATCTCGAAACTTTTGTATTATGTATGGGTAGAGCGCATCGTGCCAAAATACGTCGGAAAAGTATTTTATACATTAGCTCTTGTCTGGTAGTGGCATTTTATTCTTCTTCAAACCTTGTTTGAGAGTTTTAACTCAGAACAAGTTTTCTACATGAATGTAATCAATAAACTACATGTGAACTTTCAGACTGTTATAGATATCATCAGAGAATTCTCATATATCATCGATGATTAATTTCTCTTTCATGTTTACTATTGTTTTAACAACATTAAAGGAAACCTTACGAAAATTGTGACTGTATTATAAAAAATGAAATAAAACTACCCACGATAACCTTACGACGAAAGTCTCTTTTAATAAAACTGAGTATGTGTACACAAGCGTGCCTCTATCGTCACGAATTGCTGAAATACTACTCACTTAAAATTTGATTGGGTCTGTATTTAATTGGTATACTGTGTCATACTCAAGATGTATGCAAATGTGACATTTCATAAATAAAGTTATGTATTCCTAGAAACCCAAATTTTGCTTGTCAGCAGCGGAAAGAGGCGTTACCTGTTGTGCAGCATTGTAAGTTTTTCACCATTGCACTATGAGCCGAAAGTATTTTCTTGCGATTTCCTGATCGATGTTTGATCTGACTGTTTGTAGCTCTTTCACAGAAGGCATAAAAACGCTACCAGTAAATTACTCGTCGATCACAGAGTTGCGAAACATACATTGCCTTGTTACCAAATCTCAGTTCCAATACCAGCAGGAAGAAGACGAACCGATGTGATCTTAACAGCGCGCTGGGAAGTGACCGTAGCTGGTGTCTCCAAGTCGCGGCTGCTACGGTCTGGAATACGTAATGCGTCTGATTCGCATTTCTGTAACCAGGTTTAGGAACTGGAGCATAGTTACTAATAATACTCAGAACTGACTTTAAACTAAGCATCATAAATAAGTAACTCTCATAGTTGTTTTTATGTTTCTTTCGTAAGTGTACACAAAACTAAGAACTCATTCACAGACGTTTCCGTGCCTCGCCGATAGTCGAGCACAACAAACAAATAAAAATAAAAAAGAATGTTTGTGTGTGTGTGTGTGTGTGTGTGTGTGTCTATGTGTGTATGTGTGTGTGTGTGTGTGTGTGTGTGTGTGTGTGTGACACACAGAGAGAGAGAGAGAGAGAGAGTGTGTGTGTGTGTGTGTGAGTGTGTGCGTGTGTGTGTGTGAGAGAGAGAGAGAGAGAGAGAGAGAGAGAGATAAAAATCAAAAAGAATGAGAGAGTAAGAAATTGTAAAGTAATTGAATCATGGTATGTAAAGAAATCATTCATTAAAATGACACGTTTCACATCATTACGAAATATCGTATACATGATGTATGAAACAAGAATTAATTTAATGTAATATAATCTAATCATGTCATATTGATGACTATCCTTGAAGAGTCATGAATTACCGAAATTTATGCTAATACCAGTAACCAAATCTGAACTTGAAATTAAAAGACGACAATTTTTGTAATAAACCGGGACTTCTATCAAGACCCTTTCGTCCCTGTTAAGTAACCACGAAAGATATCTGATATACCTCTATTCTGAAGTAACAAAGTGTGCTTGCATTTAAAGATGAAGTGCATGATGTGAAGTTTTGTGACGGAGATACGAACCCAACACGTAATCGGATTGTTAACTAAGTAAAATCAAATGTTTCGTATCGGTTTTTCTTAACAGCTGCTAGGTGTTTGAATCTAAAATAAGGATACAAACTTTTGTGTCTAAGCGGCAATCGAACTGCACACCTACCGTGCATGCATGAATATAGCTTAAGTATCAGGTGCTTACTCACCAATAGTAAGATGTGTGCGTGTTTTACCAGAAATAACGACACCTATTGCGATTGTTAACAACACATGAACATACATTACAAATATACTTTAATTTTCACTAACAGGCCGGTGTACACATGATAGGGCTTGAAATGAAATTATGAATATTTTTGTACTGCATCAGGATTCGGACCCACATACTTACCTTTGGAGGAGACCTAGAGAAGATTGCAGTCTTGAGAAAAGGAACAAAATGATAGAACTATACGTTTACGAGAGATTGAGATCCTCGAAAGAGGAGATACGAATTCGAATCACAGTCCAGCACCAAATTTTTCAACGTCTCTAGTTCAATCAAGTACAAGTAAAGTAATAGCCCTGTTCCTTTAAGTGGCTATCGGTTCATCAACTAAAATAAAGTTTTCTAATATAAGTAAGTTTACTGGCGACTATATTTCTGTTTACTATGACTTCCGCTATATCATTTCCCAACGTAAACCGGCTCTGCCCAGTTGGTAATGAACGAGCGTGATGTTTAATGCGGATTCTGGATTATAACGTCTTTCTCTTGATGTTACCAGGGATAAGTTAATCTTTTTGTGCTTCTTAAAAGTAAATGCCTGACCCCACGCATTTCACCTGTGATAGTTCGTTCCGCCAGACCATTGTGGCCACATTTCCCTCCCCCAGGAGTGTGCTGTAACAGATGATGTGCTTAGCTTACGAAATTAGTCACGGTGGAAAAAGGCGAGTCTATTAAATGGTTAAGTAGAAGCAACCTTCTGAAGCGGAGATTATGCTATTCTCATGTCAGCTCTTCTAGGCATCATAGGCTCGATGCGAAACCATTTTTAAATTTTCACCAATTCAGAAAATTTCTTAGTTCGAGAAAATCCACTGGGAAGTGTGAAGTTACCGCATAATTCGATTATTAACTATCATTTTCTTCATACCGCTGCTGGAACACTGTACTTCAAGATCATATGATGCCTTTTGGTCACTAAAGAAATAGTTTCCCAAGAACAGGTTCTTTCCCTGTCTACGGAATCCTTTTCATGTTAATATCAAACATCAGTAATTACTCATAGATTACATTAAAACTAATGTAATTGATGAAGACGTTACTTGATAAAAAAAAACGCAGACTTTCTTCATTTCCTTGCGCCTAGAAATGGCTATCGAGTAGCGCCAAACCAAAAGGTAAGAGATATTACTGCCTTCCGATATACATCACTGTCAGTTCTTTGACATGATTTGGTCGACATGACCTTTTTCATGTTGTGTATGGCAGAAAATGTTTTAGAAAATCAATTGTTTTCCTTTGTAATAAACATAAAGATTTTCATTCTAAGTATCCAAGTACAAATTTTTTGCAATATTACTTCAAATTTAATATTCGCTTCTATAATGTATGAAAGTAGTTCATAGTTGCAAAACTCGCATCCGAGCCATTCACCTTACAGTTAGTCGCTGACCATAAATTCTAGCTCAGAGTGACACCAGATTAAGTAACCTAATGTAGCGAAGGCTGTTTGCCAGTGCTCGTTCTCACCGGAAAGTACGAAATTCACTCATTGGGCTCCATAAGTACACTGTAACAGTAATTTCTGTGTGTATGCAATGCATACGAATTAGAATTTAGTCGTGCTCTCTCTCTTCCGCTTCTGTGTACAATATGCCTGACCGAAACGGGCTCTTTATCATTACAGGCCCTTCGCAGTGCAACATCATACTGACAACAGTAATGTGCTTATACTGACAACCTTGAAAGGTCTCTGCTGGATTCCTTTCATGTTAATTTCTTAAATCTGTTGTCATTTACAGCATAAATTCCTGTTCTAAATTTACTGTGGTGTTTCTGACTATCTCGGAGGAGACTAAGCAGTGAAACGTGTTACTTTTACACCTAAAAAATAACTATCTGTCACACTACTACACTTTAAAACACAGTTTATATGTAATTCATGTCACACAGTCTCATACGGAACCTACATACGCTTTCTTTTTTATACTGTATATGATAAGATACTGTCATCCCCCTTCCCTTCGTGTGAGAGGATGAATGAGCAAATGTATTTCTAGTTGCATGCTGGATGGTAGCAGACAAGCCTGTCTGCTAGAGAACAGTAGAACCAACGACGGAACAGGTAGCTACGCTTTCTAAAAGCAAAGAGGTTTCTATCCTTAGTATGGTCCTGTCCCAAAATCGAGTAATCTTAAAGCTTGCTAACAGCTGGAACAATAACAAAGGCCAATTACCAAAGAGCTCACAGTGTCTGGGAAAGATTCAGTTGTAACTCTCTTGGAGAATATTCTGATTTATTTTTAGAAATTGACGTTCTGTTCCCCATGACATGTTTGAAACCTTTCACAGTCTATGTTTTAAAACATATGAACCATTACTTCAGCTGGCTTGGAATGGGATGCTCTACTGAAAATGGTCAAAGAAGGATACAGCTTGAAACTGATATCAAACAAATACAGTCTGTTAAAAGGTTAATTAAAGATGGAATTGACCATTGCTCTTGCAGACATACAGTTTCCAACAACAGATTCGACGTCGATTATGATGATGAAATTGAGGAATGTTACTTCATTTATCTTAACGTGAACAGCCTATACAGGTGGACGATGTTGCAGTATCTACCAGTGACTAATTTTGAAAGTCTTCCTCAAAAGATGCCAGAGAGTTCGAAAGTAGGGTACCTATTACAAGTAGATCTCGAATCCATAAAGATAATTTTGATTTACATTTGGATTTGCGCTTATGTTTAAAAAATGCTATTGTCATCTGATAATAAGAAAAAAAAGAATTAATTTCAACTTTATATGATAAGAAAAACTATGTTGTTCATTACAGAAATCTGAAACAATGTTTTGTATCGTATTTAGGTTTAGAAAAGATTCATCGAGTTCAGCATTAGGCAAGCTCGCGAGTATTGATTGTGGCAGGAATTTTTTGAAACTACTAAATAATAGAGTTTATTTTTAACATTGTCTGAATAAATATTCATTGGTGTACTAAACTTATGAAATTTATTCATAGTTGCGGAATATTTCTGACATTAGGTGCATTAGGTATGAAGATATTACCCACTAATGATACAAGAAAATCTGTGCTGGAGCGGGACTCAAACCTGGATTTCTTGACTGTCCAAGCACACATCCATGTCAACCCAAACTTTTGCTTGTCACACTCTGTTTGATCCCATCGCTTGAAATTTCACTTGTATTCTCACCACAGGGTTTCAAGGAGACAATTTTTATTGAGTTCAACATTAGTATTAAGATCGCCATTTTATGTGTCATGTGTTGCGATACTTGTTTTTAACAATGTCTGAAGAAATAGACGTTCGTGACGAATCTGCAGCTGTACTAAATTAATGAAATTTATTCGCAACTGCGGAATTTTCCTGACATTAACTACACTAGGTATGAAGATATTGTCTATTGGTGCTCAAATAGCCAATGTGGTTAAGTCGACCATTCGCAACATATGGGAAATCCAAGTTCGAGTCCCGATTCGACACAAAATTTTATGTCACCGATAAATCAAATCTTCATACCTAATGTTGCTAATGTTAGAAAGATTTTGTAACAGAAAATAAATTTTATAAATAACAGTGTGCTTAGAAAAACCAAGCAAAATGTGTGAAAGATGCAGGTCTTAAGGCAGACAACATTCTGGGAAAGATTTGTGACAGCTGAATTAATCGCCTATCCAAATTTTCAGACTAGCCACCACCGAACTCAGCAGGCTTCAGTAGACTTTCATAAACCAGTTGTAGCAGAAATGGCCATTCTGAATAATTAGAAAACGCATCTTTTCGGTTTCCATTACGAATATATGTTAAACTAGCTTACACTAAATCACGTAAAACTGTGCCACATAGATACAAATAGCTTAATCTCCAACTTCATATGCCTGAGAGGATTTCAGTTGTGACCTACATGCAATGTTCGATACTTTACATTTCCCAATAAACAACACATACCATGTTGCACTGGTAAATAAAAAAAAAGGTTCACTTGATGGAGGACGATTTTAACAGTGATTCAGATATAACATATGTTGGCCTTTGACCTAAAATGAATCGTCTTGAGACTGATTCTGGGTGCACAACACGCAGGTCAAAAAGCATAGAACGACCTTATGTTAACAGGTTAATAGTAAATGATTACAGGTAATGTGTGCTGGATTCAGAAACACAAATGACTCTACAGTACATGATTTAACTTAAAAGTCATGTATTTTCTACTGTCAAACAACATCAACCTGCTTTATCGGCACATGATGACAAATACATGGTCCTTCCCAACAACATAAACGCGGCTGGCTTCTTATCAAAACTGTATGAAAAGTGACTTTTTAAAATTGTAAATACCTGTAAAAATAAGAACACTTGTAAAATTTATGTAGATTGTAAGTGCATATGTGGATTGTAATGTGGATCACTACTATCTTCGTAAATGATGTGAATTCAGAGCAAATATCTGTCAGATATGTAATTGGTGGCGGGTTCAGCGGCGCTCGCGGCGCACGAGGCGGAGGGTCAATGTGGAGGCTGGCCGTGTGGCATCGCCCGCTCTGCCTGTGAGTGGACATGTGGCAGCTCCTTCAGCAAGGTCCGAGCAGGCACATGGGGGGAGGGGTTTATTAGTTATTGGGAGCTCCAACGTTAGGCGGGTGATGGAGCCCCTTAGGGAAATAGCGGAAAGGTCGGGGAAGAAGGCCAGTGTTTACTCTGTCTGCTTGCCGGGGGGTCTCATCCGAGATGTGGAGGAGGCCCTACCGGCGGCGATAGAGAGCACTGGGTGCACACGACTGCAAATTGTTGCTCATGTCGGCACCAATGACTCCTGCCGTCTGGGTTCAGAGGTCATCCTCAGTTCGTACAGGCGGCTGGCGGAGTTGGTGAAGGCGGAAAGCCTCGCTCGCGGGGTGGAATCAGAGCTAACTATTTGTAGTATCGTTCCCAGAACCGATCGCGGTCCTCTGGTTTGGAGCCGAGTGGAAGGCTTAAACCAGAGGCTCAGACGATTCTGCGGAGAGCTGGGGTGCAAATTTCTCGACCTCCGCTATCGGGTGGAGAAATGTAGGGTCCCCCTGAATAGGTCAGGCGTGCACTACACGCCGGAAGCGGCTACGAGGGTAGCGGAGTACGTGTGGAGTGCACATGGGGTTTTTTTAGATTAGAGAATTCCCTCCCTAGGCCCGACAAGACGCCTCCTGAGACGCGGCAAGGCAGTAGGCAAAATGCAACAAGGAATAACAATATTAATGTGCTTATAGTAAACTGCAGGAGCGTCTATAGAAAGGTCCCAGAACTGCTCTCATTAATAAACGGTCACAACGCCCATATAGTACTAGGAACAGAAAGTTGGCTGAAACCAGACGTAAACAGTAATGAAATGCTAAACTCGGATTGGAATGTATACCGCAGAGATAGGCTGGACAGTGAAGGGGGAGGCGTGTTTATAGCGATAAGAAGTGCAATAGTATCGAAGGAAATTGACGGAGATTCGAATTGTGAAATGATTTGGGTGAAGGTCACGGTTAAAGCAGGCTCAGACATGGTAATTGGATGTCTCTATAGGCCCCCGGGCTCAGCAGCTGTTGTGGCTCAGCACCTGAAGAATAATTTGGAAAATATTTCGAGTAGATTTCCCCACCATGTTATAGTTCTGGGTGGAGATTTTAATTTGCCGGATATAGACTGGGAGACTCAGACGTTCATAACGGGTGGCAGGGACAAAGAATCTAGTGAAATATTTTTAAGTGCTTTATCTGAAAACTACCTTGAGCAGTTAAATAGAAAACCGACTCGTGGCGATAACATATTAGACCTTCTGGTGACAAACAGACCCGAACTATTTGAATCAGTTAATGCAGAATAGGGAATCAGCGATCATAAAGCGGTTACTGCATCGATGATTTCAGCCGTAAATAGAAATATTAAAAAAGGTAGGAAGATTTTTCTGTTTAGCAAAAGTGACAAAAAGCAGATTTCAGAGTACTTGGTGGCTCAACACAAAAGTTTTGTCTCAAGTACAGACAGTGTTGAGGATCAGTGGACAAAGTTCAAAACCATGGTACAATATGCGTTAGATGAGTATGTGCCAAGCAGGATCGTAAGAGATGGGAAAGAGCCACCGTGGTACAACAACCGAGTTAGAAAACTGCTGCGGAAGCAAAGGGAACTTCACAGCAAACATAAACATAGCCAAAGCCTTGCAGACAAACAAAAATTACGCGAAGCGAAATGCAGTGTGAGGAGGGCTATGCGAGAGGCTTTCAATGAATTCGAAAGTAAAGTTCTATGTACTGACTTGGCAGAAAATCCTAAGAAATTTTGGTCCTATGTCAAAACGGTAGGTGGATCAAAACAAAATGTCCAGACACTCTGTGACCAAAATGGTACTGAAACAGAGGATGACAGACTAAAGGCCGAATTACTAAATGTCTTCTTCCAAAGCTGTTTCACAGAGGAAGACTGCACTGTGCCTCCTTGTCTAGATTGTCGCACAGTTGACAAAATGGTAGATATCGAAATAGACGACAGAGGGATAGAGAAACAATTAAAATCGCTCAAAAGAGGAAAGGCCGCTGGTCCTGATGGGATACCAGTTCGATTTTACACAGAGTACGCGAAGGAACTTGCCCCCCTTCTTGCAGCGGTGTACCGTAGGTCTCTAGAAGAGCGAAGCGTTCCAAAGGATTGGAAAAGGGCACAGGTCATCCCCGTTCTCAAGAAGGGACGTCGAACAGATGTGCAGAACTATAGACCTATATCTCTAACGTCGATCAGTTGTAGAATTTTGGAACACGTATTATGTTCGAGTATAATGTCTTTTCTGGAGACTAGAAATCTACTCTGTAGGAATCAGCATGGGTTTCGAAAAAGACGGTCGTGTGAAACCCAGCTCTCGCTATTCGTCCACGAGACTCAGAGGGCCTTAGACACGGGTTCACAGGTAGATGCCGTGTTTCTTGACTTCCGCAAGGCGTTTGACACAGTTCCCCACAGCCGTTTAATGAACAAAGTAAGAGCATACGGACTATCAGATCAATTGTGTGATTGGATTGAGGAGTTCCTAGATAACAGAACGCAGCATGTCATTCTCAATGGAGAGAAGTCTTCCGAAGTAAGAGTGATTTCAGGTGTGCCCCAGGGGAGTGTCATAGGACCGTTGCTATTCACAATATACATAAATGACCTGGTGGATGACATCGGAAGTTCACTGAGGCTTTTTGCAGATGATGCTGTGGTGTATCGAGAGGTTGCAACAATGGAAAATTGTACTGAAATGCAGGAGGATCTGCAGCGAATTGACGCATGGTGCAGGGAATGGCAATTGAATCTCAATGTAGACAAGTGTAATGTGATGCGAATACATAGAAAGATAGGTCCCTTATCATTTAGCTACAAAATAGCAGGTCAGCAACTGGAAGTAGTTAATTCCATAAATTATCTGGGAGTACTCATTAGGAGTGATTTAAAATGGAATGATCATATAAAGTTGATCGTCGGTAAAGCAGATGCCAGACTGAGATTCATTGGAAGAATCTTAAGGAAATGCAATCCGACAACAAAGGAAGTAGGTTACAGTACGCTTGTTCGCCCAATGCTTGAATACTGCTCAGCAGTGTGGGATCCGCACCAGGTAGGGTTGATAGAAGAGATAGAGAAGATCCAACGGAGAGCAGCGCGCTTCGTTACAGGATCATTTAGTAATTGCGAAAGCGTTACGGAGATGATAGATAAACTCCAGTGGAAGACTCTGCAGGAGAGACGCTCAGTAGCTCGGTACGGGCTTTTGTTAAAGTTTCGAGAACATACCTTCACCGAAGAGTCAAGCAGTATATTGCTCCCTCCTACGTATATCTCGCGAAGAGACCATGAGGATAAAATCAGAGAGATTAGAGCCCACACAGAAGCATACCGACAATCCTTCTTTCCACGTACAATACGAGACTGGAATAGAAGGGAGAACCGATAGAGGTACTCAGGGTACCCTCCGACACACACCGTCAGGTGGCTTGCGGAGTATGGATGTAGATGGATGTAGATGTAATTGATTTAAATACCTGAAAATATTTATGCAAAAAATGGAAACTGCAGATTGTAAGTTGAGAGGTAACTACAACCTTTGTAACTGATGTTAATTCACATGTTCCTTACTCAGATGTATACTTTTCTACAGAAATTTTGTCATCTGTTGTACTTGCCCAAATAGTGTATGTATGTAAAAATATTGTATGTAAAAACTCTGACTATCCCTTAGTATTAAGAAAATATGTAACAGACTATGCTGAAATGTAAAAACATCAAATCTAAAAAGATTACATTAAAATGAAAAAAATATTGAATACAAAAACATTGTAAATAGTTTTACATTGAAAGTTTGTTTGAGATTTTCTCCCCCCCCCCCCCCCCCCCCCCATTTCCTGAAGATTATACTTCTCTCATTCTTGGGGTAAGCTGATACAGTTTTGGAGGTCAAGCTGAACATTTTAGGCATAAGTTGACATACGTCTGGGCTAAGTTAATATATTTTTTCTGTAAGTTTATCGAGTTTTGGGGAAATTTGACACATTTTGAGGGGTGAATTGATACAGTTTTCGTATAAGTCTCTCAGTCTTGGAGCAAACTGATATAGTTTTGGGGCAAGCTGATACATTTTTGTGAGCTAGCTAAATACTCAAAATGATGTGTGTGTGTGTGTGTGTGTGTGTGTATGTGTGTGGGCACACAGTTCAGATACAAATATCATTTCACTTTAATTGAAGTAATGTAACTTGGCGTCATTTTGTATGCATTATTTCCATATTACACCAGAGGTACCTTTGTGTATCCAAATATCTTTGACTTTCATGGAAATACTTTAACATGGCGTCATTTTTACACTGATCAAATGCGGAGGTATGCAGAATATCTTTACTTCTCAAGGATATAATGCATACCTTCGATTTAGGTCGCTGTTCAAGTGAAGCTCTCCATAAGCAATTTCTTACTACATATCTGGACCGTTTTACACCACATTTTAATACTATTCCGTCACTAGCTTCAGAGGAGTGGTGAAGGTGTGCGGGGAGAGGGTACAAAGAGTAATGGAATAATTTCGCCATCTTGGAATTTTATCTTAAATTCCAAGCCATGTTGCATTTGTGAATATGCTTTCAGTGCAACCCTTAATTTTTAAATTTCCTGCCAGTTTTAAATTTCCTGCAATTTTATAAATTTCTCCCATCTCCCATCTTCAGGACGTCACACTGCTGCATCACCATGACTGCAGTGCTGTCTAGCGGCGGAAACTTTGCATCAGAGTTGTCACAGATATACTGCTTCTACGTTTTTGTTTTTTTTTCAGTCAAATCCTTTTTCAAATGGCAACGTAATGAAACATTGCATGGGTTAGTAACGTTTGCGCCCTTCCCGAACAAATATGCAGCATCAGTATACCCTGGAAATTAAAAAAAAGGACTTTTGTCTGTTATTTTTATCTTTGCTTGCCTTTAAGAGCTGGTGACGAATCTAAGTTTCAGCGATGGTCACGAGTCTACCTCAAATGATCCTAATAACTGCGCGCAGACTTTGCCATTATCTGCATTCGAATGTTCTCTACTGTTTAGTGTCTGTGAAACGTCAGCAGCTGTATCAATTATTGCATAGCCGACTTTCTTATTGCCAGTTTCTTTTTGCATAGGACGTAGTGCAATATAAATTCGATTAACGGTCTCCTACGATGCGACCTTGCCTAACCAACCAACACGAGTATCGTCTTCAGCGCTTTTGCGACCATCTATTAACTCATCATTATAAGCTACCATTTGTGGAAATTGCAACACCAAGAAGGAAGCGCATGAATCAATTAATTTAACACCACGATTTAGGTACATGACAAGTAACAAATGATTACCTTTTCAAATCTGTACATGACCTTTGAGACCTATTGTCGTACGGCCACCATGTGCTGCAATTAGATCTGCTATAAGCTGTGGCGTTGAATCAATAAGATTCTGAATATGTTCCTGAGGGATTTCTCTCCACGCAGTTGGTATATGAGACCCCAAGTCCGCGACACCAGTTCCTGGAGGACCTTGACGCACCAGGTGCCGATCAAACATTTCCTGGACATATTCGATGGGCGACATGTCTGGCGAATGTGCAGGCCAGGGACGCAATGGTAC
Organism: Schistocerca gregaria; assembly: GCF_023897955.1. Lineage (NCBI taxonomy): Eukaryota > Metazoa > Arthropoda > Insecta > Orthoptera > Acrididae > Schistocerca > Schistocerca gregaria. The sequence goes on from NC_064920.1 coordinate 669,539,370, forward strand.
CCGTCGCTCTTCGAAGAAGGCCTGTACGTTCCTCGCAAAATGTGGCTGGGCATTGTCCTGTGGAAATGCGGTCTGTGGAGATGCCTGAAGCAGAGGGGAGTACCTCAGGCTCCACAACCTCCGTTAAATACCCGCTGCTGTTGAAAGTGCTCGCAATACGTACGAAGCGAGCTCGGTTGTTGTAACCAATGGCGCCCCAAACCATCACACATGGTACTTGTCTGCTATGCCGCTTCACAATGCAGCCCTCCAGGGTGCGCTCACTACGGTACCGCTGGACACGTATGCGGCCATCACAAGTTAAAGGAAGACTCATCCGAAAAGATTACATATTGCCACTGACGGTGTTCATTTGCCCATTGCATTCGGAGGAGCTTGTGGTTTCTGGACAATGGAAGCCGACATAATGGCATGCGTGCAACCAGTCCAACCTGCAGCGACGAATCGTCATGCAGACAAGTTCACACCTGTTGCAGTGCTTCAGCGACGAGGCAACACTGTGGATGACGCTGTACGGACCGTAATGGCCATGTGGACAAGATGACGGTCATACCGCGCTGTGGCCATGTCCCATGGTCCAGTTCCAGCTAGTGGTTGGGAACAACCTTTCTCTACGCACTGCTTCCACACATGCATCACGGTCAAAGCTTCATGCGCTGTGCGAGCCGAAATGCTACGGTATGACAACCCCGTTTCCTGGAGACCGATCACTCTGCTCCCTTCGAACTCGCTCAATGCTGATATGGCTCCGTTTGAGGCATACTGGCACTGACTGTATGGTTTCCACCTTGTGTGACAGCTCTGCACTGACTACATTAGGCGCAACACCGACCCTGTGTGACCGACAGGAGGGGGCTGTGCTCGACCTACGTGTAACCCATTTGGCTGCAAAACGTATGACGTATTGCTTGCACACACGTCTCCACTTCCACCAAGTGCACTTAGCTCAGCCACAGATGATGAAATGAATGGTGGTGACAACACTGACGTTACATAGTCACACGGAACACACAATATAAAACACACCAAACATGCACAACAAGTAACGTGAGCACTAGTCAAAGATCGCAATTTATATCTCATTATACATGAATGATATTAAAAACAGGAGTTAACTACAATAGTCTACATAAATATTGTTCTAGAATCCAGCTTAAACCTATACATATCATTTTAAAGTAGTGATATAAATTAACACATCACTGTAAATGTAATGATATGAATGTAATATTGAGTGAGTAAGCAGTAACCGAAACAGTGCTAATATACAACAGTGACTCATCATACATATTACGCAATATACACAAAATTAATAAGTACATTGCTCAAAGAAAGTAGTTTTACTGTGCAAATATGTTTATACAAGATTAATAATTTGATTACTTGTGGCTCATTTCCTCTTCAGCCATATGAGACATATATATAACTTAATTACATTACATCGAGGTAGGGTACTGTTCCAAAGCCAAGCAAAATTTGTTTACTAACAAACCCAGTCGTAGTGGTTGTTATGCAGCTTAAACATTAACTCACACATCACACTAACATACAGTACGAACATATATTAGATTAGATCCGCTTTGACTGAACAAATCGAGTTTTCCCCTAGGAGTGATTTTCAGGAAGATAGTGATAAAATGGATAGCATCACACGGGGATACTGGACTTGGTGTGGTGTTGGTAAAGGGACACCTGAATCTACTCTTCCCTGTCTTCTTTTAATTATCTTATTAAATAATATATAAATTTATAATTTTCTTCTTCCAGATTCATGTATTTTTATTTAAAAATATATGTAAGTGCTGTAAGTAAATAAAAGATAATACTGAAGAGCAAACAAACGTTCTCCACACAGCCCCACCTCCACAGGATGCTGCTTGCGCAACAGTGTCCATGGCCAACTATGTAACACAATTTTGCTGCGTGGTGGTGGCCGTGGGTGATGACTAAGAGGCCTGTGTGGAGCACTGCGGCTTGTGTAAAGTAATAAGATTGGAACCTTGTTCGCCTACTCCAGTGAAAATTAGTAACACCATAGCTACATTTTCGGCGCCACACGTTACACACAAGGCCTTAGATGTCTGATAACAAACAATGAATGTCGCTTTTGTTTAAACATCAATAAAAAATATTATGAAGCTTATGGTTGTGAACACTGATACAGTTTGACTAATTTTTTCACTGCATCATAAAAATTTACCTGCTAATTAAACTCTCTTTTATCTTCAAATTAGCATTCTCACGAGGGGTAAAGAGCATGAATTTGGGGCAGCCAGAGAAAAATCTATTTTCCATAATCGCCTTATTGGAAATAAGCGTACAATGCGACACACAAGAAATAATATTGGATTTATGCATGTTACCTCTATGAACCTCCGGATGAATATTTTGGAAGAAGTGGAAATCTACAGTTACATGATAAGAAGGGCACACAAGTTACTCAATGATCAAACAGAGCATAGAGGAAAGCAATTCCGAGAACTTTTTACAAAATGGATATCAGGATATTTCGCTATAGCGATTCTTATTTCATTCACAACTTACTGATCTTATCAACAAGTTTGGTTGTTGGATACCCTAGCTCAAATATTATCTGTTTCTCTTTACCTTCTTCACTTACTCTGCACTCCCCATCAACTCTCTCCATTTCTGCTCCTCCTACACCCCTGTCTGTGATGTAACTTATATAGTTAGTTAATTGTGTAATCATACATAGATCAGCTACATAATAATGTCAGATTGTCATCTTCATTGAATAAGGAGACAGTTTTTTGAAAATTAACTAGTGCATGGTTACAGTAACATTATATTTTTACAGAATTCATTTGTATTTGTGGACTACACAGACACACACACACACACACACACACACACACACACACACACACACACTCACACGCACACTTACATACGCTCACTCTTCACGATATGTCCACCATTCTATCAAATTCTTCACGGCTCATCTGAAAGAGCTAAGACAGCAGCTCACCACAATGAATGAGATGTTGACGCCAAGAAAATAAAAAGAGGTTACAATTTTCCATCATAGATCCTGGGCATTGAATTTTACTAAGATTCATTTAACTATGATAATTTACAGTAGACCGACAGTTCTTCATTATTTAACAATATTTTTATTGTCCATGCCCTACTCTTTTTTATCTAAATAATCCTTGCCTTTTCAGTATGAATTCACCAAGAGGTCTGCTTTACCAGACTTTTGAAATATTCGGAATATCCTTGGGTTACTTATTGAACTATTTTATTCTGTTGTAGAAATGGTGTTTTGTATCTACACTCGTAAACGTGTGTTTGGTATGATCTTGTTGCAAGATCATAAATGTTTCTGTTTGTGAGCTATTGTCACTGTTGAAGCATTTAAGCAGATGTTTTCAGTAAGCTCCTTTACAATTTCAACCATTATTCTTACAGCACTTTTCTGTAGTTTGGACTGTGGGACCCTGACAAACATGTAGTAAATAAGGCGATAGTATGTAGCTATAAGACACCGCCTGTTACAACCTGAAGACAGGACTCCTGGAACATAGCATGCTGTTAACATTTTATTTGCTGGTGTATGTCAATTCCACTTCAGGTGCCACTCAACGTTTATGCTCAAAAATTTTGTATTTGCTATGCAGTAAATGAAATTTTCATTCACATTTAACTATTAGGAATTATTTTCCCTCCACGGGGAGGAATTTATGCTGTTTATTTATTTTATAGTCAGAATAAGTTTATTTTATGATCATTGTTGTTTTAATTGTGCTTACATTGTTGCTCTCATCAGAAAATACAATTATCTCCCCGTGTCTAACATTGCTTGAAACGTAACTGATGAATATAAAAAAACAATATATGTCCTAAGATGCTGCCATGAGGGTCTCCTATATTAATGTACTTCGGAACAATAAATATGTCAGTACGGGTTTTGTTTATTTGAAGCCTGTGACTCCTCTATGATTTGTACTACATTTTATAGGTATGATCAGAAGTAGTGACAGGGAATTCTTATACTTAATGTTTAATGACTCTAGATTTTAGTATAATTTTATGGTAAATAGTATCACAGGCATTTAACAGATTTAAAACTATACCTGCAACATAATGATCGTTGCCTAGTGCGTCAAGTAACGCCTTTAGAAACACTACTGAGAAAGATTTTGTCCCTCTAACACTCTGAAAATCCAACTTTGCTTCACTGAGTAGGTTACATTTATTTGAGTAATTCATAATAGATTACACTATTTTTGGAATGAAGACAGCAGATCAATGGGTCTATAGTTTCCCATATGTTCTGCATTACTTTTCTTTAGTGGAGGCAAAAATCTTTCCAGTATCTTTCAGATACTCAGGGAAGTTACCTGACCTGAAACACTCGCTTATTATGTCTGTAAATGAGGGTTGTATACTATCTATGCATTCTGTAAGCACAAAGATTGTCACTTCATCTACGTCTGGTGATTTCTTATTTTTTTAAAATTTTTGTACTGTTTTCCTTACTTCATAATCTGTAGTCGGTAACAACAGCATTGTACTTGCTACATAATTTTTTACAGCGAGATCTTTTGGTTTTGGGAACTAAAGTAGTAGTTTATCTGCTGTACCTGAAAAATATTCATTCATAAAATTTGGTGGTTTGTCGTCTCATTTATCTAGCTACCTCTATTATATGTAAGTCACTGTGATTGTGTTTGTTTGCCTGTGCCTTGTTCTGCAACCTTCCTGAGCGCTTTACTTATACCTTCCAGAAAATCTTTTTGTGTCTTTGATAATTGTTTAGGAACTCTGGTTGACTATCTGTCTTTTTTTCTATTGATGAGGATACATCTGGAAATGATTGCTCAAAGTTTAGTTTCAATATTATACTGGACTTGGAGAATTTTACATCTACATTGTTTTGTGTATGCACTTCATTCCAGGTTAGATTTAACAATACCCTTGAAAAACCTTGACTTTTGGGTTTTGAAATAGATTTTTTTGTAGTCTGCAGTTCGTTGGGCTTATCCAATACAGCCTGCATAACGTTATGCTACACATGCTTGATTTTTAGTTTAACATATCTCACTGTTATCCAAGTTTAGAATTACTTCTGTAAATATTGACTTTAAGACTATAGATGACGTATCAGGTAGTTGTAAGTTATAAACGCGCTCGGATAACGTATTAAGCTACAGATATAGCCTAGAAGTAAACTGTGGATTAGAGTGGTTTTATCACTCGTTGCCATATTGTACCACCAGGATTAGAACTAAGTATTAGGTTGGTGTGTCTTATGAGGATTACATTCACATTGCGGCATAGTAAAATGGATCGGTATTGCAGTCTTTTGTGGGACTCCCCTTGTACTTAGGCCTATCGATGCGGTGTCATAAGACAGCTTGTTGGATACGTGGAGAGTCTTGCAACACCAAACTGGACATGCAGCGAAAGACAGTCATAGAATAATACATAGCAACACCGTGCCATGATTCCCTTTGTACACTGTATAGGTAATTCTAGCTGCTATTGCTACGAATTTACTTGATCTGATTGTCACTTCTGGTGGCAATCTGCATCTCTTTAATGGGTATTGTTGACCTTCGATTATTACGAGGGTTAGTCAATTATTATCCGCAATTTGATTATATTTTTGTTTATTTCGGAAGTAATGTCGTTTTATGTTGATGACGCATGCTTTGTTTATTTGTTGTTATATCTTTGCAATTTTCAAGCTGCTAGGTTAGTTTCTTTATCGCTGTCGTGCTGTTAATCAGGGCTGCTCCACTGTCTATTTGCACCAAAGAAGAGAAACGTTCAATGATCCGTTTTTTGTGGTCGGAAGGCACACCAGCAGCCGAAGATTTTCGGTGCAGTACAGGAACAGTGTTTTGCCACAACAGAGTTGTACGAATGGATTGAAAAAAATTCCGAAATGGTCGCACAAGTCACGATGAAGGAGGAGGACGACAGTTTACCGCCACAAATGAAGAAACCATTGCGCGTTCACGTGAAATGGTTCTCTTAGACAGACAACTACTGACGAAGTGGCACATCGTCTGCAAGTTAGTCACGGTTCTGCCTACGAAATCATCCACAACAGACTTGGGTTTTATAAAGTTTGTTGAAGATGGGTCCCAAAACAACTCACACAGTTGCATAAACAAAAGCGCTTGGACATATGCAAAAAATATTTGTATCGCTATGGTAACGGAGAGGACAACTTATTAGACATGATCAATACCGGTGACGAAACATGGATTCATCATTACTAGCGGGAGAATAAACTGCAGACTATGGAATGGAAACATCCAAATTCGCCGTGAGAGAAACAGTTCAAGACTCAACTGTCCGCAGGAAAGCTGATGCTTACGGATTTTTTGTGACTCACAAGGTCCGTTACTGGAACATTATGGAGAAAGGGGCACAACAATAAACAGTGTACGTTACAGGAGCTGCTTACTGCCAGGCTAAAGCCTGCAATTCGAAGCAAAAGCCGAGGATTTATGTCAAAAAGTGTTGTGTTGTTGCACGACAATGCCCGTCCGCATACTGCTGCACACACTCCTGAAACGGTCCAGAAACTGAAATTTGAAGTAATGGATCATCCTCCATATTGTCCCATCTTTCCCCTTCTGACTATCACTTGTTTGGTCCACTGAAAGAGGCATTAAGTGGCCGTCGATTTGCCTCGGCCGAAGTAGTGAAAGAAACTGTGCATTACTGGCTCGCAGCCCAGCCGAGAACCCTTTTTTATGAGGGCATCAGGAAGCTTGCACAACGATGGAGCAAGTGCGCTAAAGCGCAAGGAGACTGTGTCGAAAACTGATGTTCTTGTAAGTTTCCTATTTGATTGTTGATGTTGTTGTGGTCTTCAGTCCTGAGACTGGTTTGATGCAGCTCTTCATGCTACTCTATCCTGTGCAAGCTTCTTCATCTCCCAGTACCTACTGCAACCTACATCCTTCTGAATCTGTTTAGTGTACTCATCTCTCGGTCTCCCTCTACGATTTTTACCCTCCACGCTGCCCTCCAATGCTAAATTGGTGATCCCTTGATGCCTCAGAACATGTCCTACCAACCGATCCCTTCTTCTAGTCAAGTTGTGCCACAAACTCCTCCCCAATCCTATTCAATACCTCTTCATTAGTTATGTGATCTATCCATCTAATCTTCAACATTCTTCTGCAGCACCACATTTCGAAAGCTTCTATTCTCTTCTTGTCTAAACTATTTATCGTCCACGTTTCACTTCCATACATGGCTATACTCCATACAAACACTTTCAGAAACGACTTCCTGACATTTAAATCTACACTCGATGTTCTAAAATTTTTCTTCTTCAGAAACGCTTTCCTTGCCATTGCAAGCTTACATTTTATATCCTCTCCACTTCAACCATCATTAGTTATTTTGCTCCCCAAATAGCGAAACTCCTTTACTACTTTAAGTGTCTCATTTCCTAACCTAATTCCCTCAGCATCACCCGACTTAATTTGACTACATTCCATTATCCTCGTTTTGCTTTTCTTGATGTTCATCTTATACCTTCCTTTCAAGACACTGTCCATTCCGTTCAACTGCTCTTCCAAGTCCTTTGCTGTCTCTGACAGAATTACCTCAAAGTTTTAGTTTCTTCTCCAAGGATTTTAATACCTACTCTGAACTTTTATTTTGCTTCCTTTATTGCTTCCTCAATATACAGATTGAATAACATCGGGGATGGGCTACAACCCTGTCTCACTCCCTTCCCAACCACTGCTTCCCTTTCATACCGCTTGACTTGTATCACTGCTATGTGCTTTCTGTACAAATTGTAAATAGCCTCTCGCTCCCTATATTTTACCCCTGCCACCTTCAGAATTTGAAAGAGAGTATTCCAGTCAACACTGTCAAAAGCTTTCTCTAAGTCTACAAATGATAGAAACGTAGATTTTCCTTTCTTTAATCTTTCTTCTAAGTTAAGTCATTGGGTCAATATTGCCTCACGTGTTCCAACATTTCTATGGAATCCAAACTGATCTTCCGCGAGGTCGGCTTCTACCAGTTTTTCCATTCGTCTGTAAAGAATTTGCTTTAGTATTTTGCAGCTGTGACTTATTAAACTAATAGTTCGGTAATTTTCACATCTGTCAATACCTGCTTTGTTAGGGATTGGAATTATTGTATTCTTCTTGATGTCTGAGGGTATTTCGCCTGCCTCATACATCTTGCTCGCCAGATGGCAGAGTTTTGTCAGGACTAGCTCTACCAAGGCTGTCAGTAGTTCTAATGGAATGTTGTCTACTGCGGGGGCCTTCTTTCGACTCAAGTCTTTCAGTGCTTTGTCAAACTCTTCAGGCAGTATTATATCCCCCATTTCATCTTCATCTACGTCCTCTTCCATTTCCATAATATTGTCCTCAAGTACATCGCCCTTGTATAGACCCTCTATATTCTCCTTACACCTTCCTGCTTTTCCTTCTTTGCTCAGAACTGGGTTTCCATCTGAGCTCTTGATATTCATACAAGTGGTTCTCCTTTCTCAAAAGGTCTCTTTAATTTTACTGTAGGCGGTATCTATCTTACCCCTAGTTAGATAAACATCTACATCCTTACAGTTGTCCTCTAGCCATCCCTCCTTAGCCATTTTGCACTTCCTGTCGATCTCATTTCTGAGACGTATGTATTCCTTTTTGCGTGCTTCATTTACTGCATTTTTATATTTTCTCCTTTCATCAATTAAATTCAATATTTCTTCTGTTACCCAAGGATTTCTACTAGCCCTCGTCTTTTTACCTACTTGATACTCTGGTGCCTTCACTACTTCGTCCCTCAAAGGTACCCATTCTTCTTCTACTGCATTTCTTTCCCCCATTCCTGTCAATTGTTCCCTTATGCTCTCCCTGAAGCTCTAGAACCCCTGTGTTTCTTTCAGTTTATCCAGGTCCTATCTCCTTAAATTTCAACCTTTTTTGCAGTTTCTTCAGTTTTAATCTACAGGTCATAACCAATAGATTGTGGTCAGAGTCCACATCTGCCCCTGGAAATGTCTTACAATTTAAAACCTGGTTCCTAAATCTCTGTCTTACCATTATATAATCTATCTGGTACCTTTTAGTATCTCCAGGGTTCTTCTATGTATTCAACCTTCTTTCCTATCTGATTACAATAAAATTTTATAACTAATTTGCTGATAATAATTGACTAACCCTCGTAGTTTAACTATACACGTTCTTGTGTAAGCAATTGTGAGTGTTGAACCCCAGGGGAAACGGGCTGTCTATGTTTTAAGGTTATAATTTGCAGCACTCGTTAACTGTCATATGCGAAAAATTTTAAAAATTTTGTCCTAAAGAATATTTTAAGTAACGTTACGATATTGTTGACAGCAGAATGTCCTGATGATTGTACTAGGAAGCGAAACCGGTAGTCATGTGGCAAAATAAAAGCGCGATTGTAGACTGTAGTATAGAAACTGTTTTTCCTAAAATTCACTGTTTATACCTTTCTGAGATCTGAGTGTGGCAAGTGGTGCTTATTGACAGAGGCGTCTAAGCTTAGTTGATGCTGTGTGTTGGCCACTGCGGGAGGACTGTGTGCCTCGGAGTAGAAAATGAAAGCGGCAGACCACTCGACTCGAGGGGTCGGATTCCGCTGGCGAGCCGCCATTATTTTAATGAGCAGTGCTCCGAGTCCCCTCGCTAAACAACATTTGCATTGCTCATGTTGCTGGTCGCGGCGACGCCTTGGGGGTCCTCAAGTTTTCTCTCTCGACGTCGTGGTAATTGGAGAAAAGTGCTTTGTCGCAAGTCCCACTTGTGCGGTGGGACGATGCCTGCGAATAAGATTTGGCGATCTAAGATCCTTTGTGATTAAAGAAGGTCAAAAAGTTATGATTCCCAATAACGTAGCGGACATGCATCTTTTGCACCCCACAGGCCTCCAAACAACCACCTTATCGCTCCATGTGCTGGAGTTTTGTCTCGCTGTGTGTCAAGGATGTTGTCAGTTCTGCCTGTAACTCCCTCACGAACGTCTGTTACCCAAGCGCTTCATGTGATCTATATCTACAACAATACTCCGCAAACCGCCTTACTACAGCGTGTGGTCATCTGCATGAATTACGTCACACGAATTTAATAATTTTTGGAACTTTACGCCCTTCCTCTCCCATCCTTCCCTTTATCACCTTTCTTTATTACAATACCTGCATAAACAGAGGGGATTACTTCATGTTTTTCAGCCACCACGGTGCGGTAATTTTACACCGTACATTTGTGTGAGCCCTCCTCTCCCCTCACCTGTTTTGAAACTTTGCATTAAAAATTATTAAATTTAAATATTACTGCTGTAAGTATTCATCTACTTCAATATAAAATATTTTTTGAGAAAATCAACAATATACCAAACATTAAAAAAAATTACAAAATATAACAAATCAAATGAACGATACAAAATTTAATCATCTTGTGTCCATGGATTCTGAACCTATTATTTATATATAACAAGGCAGGCACTTTGTTCTTGATTTGGATAATGTTAGGAACATTCCATGTGTCCACATCTTCCTCGTCCAACGGTATAGCATCGTCATCGTTTATCAAACAAAAAACTTCCTTAGCACGTCTAGCTGCAATTCTTTGAGGATGGCTCTTCGTGATGGCCAAACCCTCTTGCTGTCTATTATGTGACAGCATGTGTTGGTTAGTCGCTTTGTATGATAAAAAATATGGGCAACAGATGCCTGCGATGCCTCAGATGTCTCGACACTGGGAAACAGCCATCGTACGGAACTTCATTCAAATGTGAGCCGGGCGCGGTTGCCGAGCGGTTCTAGGCGCTTCAGTCCGGAACTGGCTGGGTGTTGTGTGTTGACCTTAGGTTAGTTAGATTTAAGTAGTTCTAAGTTCTAGGGCACTGATGAACATAGATGTTAAGTCCCATAGTGCTCAGTCATTTGAACCATTTTGTCTAATGTGAACACGCTTGGATATCCAAAGGTAGCTGTAGTAACAGCGGAGCAAATTTACCTTCTGAGTCATCATTCCCTTCGGGTACATAACCGTCTGAAGTCTATTTAATAAAAACAGGTGGTTGTAGAAACCCCTCTCGTAAGAACCGATACATACTATATCGTCGTACGCCACAACACGAGACAACCTCGAATTTTACTATTTGTCAAAAAAATTATTGTGATTCACGTACATACTTTGCGTACCAAGCAACATCATTCTTCATTGTCGTAACTTGTACGACATCCGTTCTGGCATCTGTTGGAACAATGTATTCAGCAACCACAGGATGATCGTCAATCACCAGTATGCTCCAAATATTAGCCAACACGATGTCTGCACTCTCAAAGTTCCATTTTTCTAGCACCAAGTCGGTAGGTCGATTATTGAGATCAAGAGGTGAACAAAAATTCGTAGCTCCACTCTGTTAAATGCGCTTTTCCCTGGATTGTTTGCAACAATGTAAATAGTATCCAAGTCCAACTTATTAAATTGTTGTATAGCTGAAACTATAACTCGCTCGACTCGTTGATTTTCGTCGGTATCATCTCCGCAAGTAAAAATAAGCTCGTCTTTTAGAAAACCTTCTCGAGTTCTCATTACCTTCTAGAAAGCAGGTGATTCACTTGTACCTCTGTGGTTTTAATGCCTGCATTAGAGAAAGAATGTTTTCCATTCCGAAACGCTGCAATGTGGTCCCAGAATGTGTCACAGAGTTATGTCTCCCTTTATCATCTTTCTTTATTACAATACCTGCATAAAAAGAGGGGATTAGTTCATGTTTTTCAGCCACCACGATCCGGTAATTTTACACGGTAGTCAGTTGCATTAATGTTGGTGACTGAGAATTTGCTGCTGGTATATCTATCGCCACATGAGCTTTGTCATCCAATACTGAAAAGAACACCTGAACGGGGCTCAAATCTGAACATAAAAATTCAAGGTTTGTTATCGTAGCTATACAGAATTTGCCATATTTGTGCTGTACTTGTCGCATAGAGCCTGGTTTGCACATGTGTAACAGGGACAGGTACTGCGTGTTTTTTTGTTCGTCCTCTCTATTGAACCGTCTGGGACGGAGCCATAAGACTGATCGATTGACAGTACAGTCTTGTTTACATAGTTCGCCTTGTACGTTCTCCAGTGTTTTGCAGCACTTTATAATTTCAGTACGACATCGATAAGCTGCGCCACCAAAAACTGCAACTTGCTTCTTACCTTCAAGCAAACCGGAAGATTTTGTTCTACTCTGGGCCGACCAACGCATTTAGAGTTTCAGAAACTGCTGCCAAATCAGAATTACTTTCACAAATTTCTTGAATTTTTTGTATTTTAGAATCACTACTTTTTCGTCGTCTCGGTGCACTGATGGTTACCTTCACTATGTCATTTTCCTGTTGAATGTCTTTCCCTAATGCTGATATTTGTTTTAGTGCTACCTTGTCGGCGTGCGAACGTTGCGTGCTAACAGCTCTTGAACTCAGATACTAGTTCTACAATTTTATTCCTGGAAGTCTTCTGACTAGGCGTTAATTTAGGTACTGTTTGTAGTAGCTTCCACTTGATTGAATATTAGTATCGTTAGTGTCTTCTGGTAAGTCCTGTTTGGCTTCTTCCCGCAATTAAAAGTAAACATGCAAAATGTTGAAAATGTGCATTTCACACAATATGTATTATAAATCACCCTGAAGAATACAGTTACATTATGGTGAGAACCGCATTGTAATCGACCCTTTACTTATCGAGATTATCCCAAACAGAAAGACAGAAATATGCAGTTGCGACTTTGCTTTATAATAAGTTGTTAAGAACAACTGAACATAACTGCCTGGGTTGTTCTCTTCCTCAATTTGCCATGGAACACTGGATATACACATATCATGCCTGGGTTGTTCTCTTCCTCAATTTGCCATGGAACACTGGATATACACATATCAAAAAAAGTTTTGCATTTCCTCGGTTCCGAGTATTCCGGAACCTGTACAGAAAATTGGAATAGAGATCAACATAAACTTCGTTTTGTCCTTAATATTGCTCGTGAAAACTAGACATTGCATGTTGTACAAGCATACAGAGAGACCTTCAGAGAGGTGGTCCAGATTGGTGTACTCACCGGTACCTCTAATACCCAGTAGCATGTCCTCTTGCATTGATGTGTGTCTGTATTCGTCGTGGCATACTATCTAGAAGTTCATCACAGCACTGTTGGTCCACATTGTCCCACTCCTCAACGGCGATTCGGCGTAGATCCTTCAGAGTGGTTGGTGGGTCAAGTCGTCCGTAAACAGCCCGTTTCAATCTACCCTAGGCATGTTCGATAGGGTTCATGTCTGGAGAACATGTTGGCCACTCTAGTCGAGCGGTGTCGTTATCCTGAAGGAAGTCATTCACGAGATGTGCACGATGGGAGCGTGAATTGTCGTCCATGAAGGCGAATGCGTCGGCAATATGCTGCCGATATGGTTGTCCTCGCCATGGACGTCGGGAGTGAAGTTGAGCATCATGCAGCGTATTGCGCACAGTTTCAGTGGTAACACGTCCTGTGGCTCAACGAAAAGCATTATTCAACATGATGCCGTTGCTGTCAGGGGTCCTCCTAGTCATGATCCGTAGGTAGCGGTCATCCACTGCAATAGTAGCCTTTGGGCGGCCTGAGGGAGACATCTCATTGACAGTTACTGTCTCTCTGTATCTCTTTCATGTCCGAATAACATCGCTTTGGTTCACTCCGAGACGCCAGAACACTTCCCTTGTTGAGAGTCCTTCCTAGCACAAAGCAACAATGCGGACGCAATCGAACCAAGGCATTGACCTTCTAGGCATGGGTGAACTACAGACAACACGAGCCGTGTACCTCATTCCTGGTGGAATGACTGGAACCGGTCGGCTGTCGGACTCCGTCCGTCTAATAGCCGCTGCTCATGCATAGTTGTTTACATCTCTGAACATTCAGAGGGACTGTGTCTGCGATACAGTATCCACAGTCAACGTCAGTTTCAGGAGTGTTGGGAACCGTGGTTATGCAAAACTTTTTGTAATGTGTGTACACGGTGTATCGGAGATAAGTGCAGATATTTTTATATATTGGACCTTATATCTACAAACATAAGTGTTATGGTTGTTTTTTCTCTGTGTTCAACAGTCTTCACACAAATACGTCAGTAACTTTACGACCTGATGTTTCCCGCATGGCCTAACTGCACCACTAAGGGACTACGCCTGATAGTGTAGTCGGACAATTTTGCCTCCAAGCGTCCACTTCAGCATTTGACTTGCTGCCCAGGGAAAAACAAGCATTAATGGCTTGCTCTTGCCCCTTGGAGGTATGAATCAACCTAAAACTATACAACTTGTAATAGCTATAATTATTAATTTGCAAGTGACGTACATACTGATACTCAATCACCAACAGAAATATCAGCACTTGTACGCATTACACCCTGTATTTTCAGTGGGGAGAATCAAGTATTAAAGTAATATAGAACTAAAACTTATCTTTACCCCCTCGGGCTCTCGTTATATTGGTGTTTTTGACGACAAGGAACTTTTGGGGAAAAAATCCTTAAGTGTCTTTTTTTTGTCAGTTTTATTTCCAATTAATTGAGTTTCGAATCCATTTCAACACTGTCAATAGCTTTCAAACTTCGCCATAAGGGTTTTACTTCGTATTATACACTCCTGGAAATTGAAATAAGAACACCGTGAATTCATTGTCCCAGGAAGGGGAAACTTTATTGACACATTCCTGGGGTCAGATACATCACATGATCACACTGACAGAACCACAGGCACATAGACACAGGCAACAGAGCATGCACAATGTCGGCACTAGTACAGTGTATATCCACCTTTCGCAGCAATGCAGGCTGCTATTCTCCCATGGAGACGATCGTAGAGATGTTGGATGTAGTCCTGTGGAACAGCTTGCCATGCCATTTCCACCTGGCGCCCCAGTTGGACCAGCGTTCGTGCTGGACGTGCAGACCGCGTGAGACGACGCTTCATCCAGTCCCAAACATGCTAAATGGGGGACAGATCCGGAGATCTTGCTGGCCAGGGTAGCTGATTTACACCTTCCAGAACACGTTGGGTGGCACGGGATACATGCGGACGTGCATTGTCCTGTTGGAACAGCAAGTTCCCTTGCCGGTCTAGGAATGGTAGAACGATGGGTTCGATGACGGTTTGGATGTACCGTGCACTATTCAGTGTCCCCTCGACGATCACCAGAGGTGTACGGCCAGTGTAGGAGATCGCTCCCCACACCATGATGCCGGGTGTTGGCCCTGTGTGCCTCGGTTGTATGCAGTCCTGATTGTGGCGCTCACCTGCACGGCGCCAAACACGCATACGACCATCATTGGCACCAAGGCAGAAGCGACTCTCATCGCTGAAGACGACACGTCTCCATTCGTCCCTCCATTCACGTCTGTCGCGACACCACTGGAGGCGGGCTGCACGATGTTGGGGCGTGAGCGGAAGACGGCCTAACGGTGTGCGGGACCGTAGCCCAGCTTCATGGAGACGGTTGCGAATGGTCCTCGCCGATACCCCAGGAGCAACAGTGTCCCTAATTTGCTGGGAAGTGGCGGTGCGGTCCCCTACGGCACTGCGTAGGATCCTACGGTCTTGGCGCGCATCCATGCGTCGCTGCGGTCCGGTCCCAGGTCGACGGGCACGTGCACCTTCCGCCGACCACTGGCGACGACATCGATGTACTGTGGAGTCCTCACGCCCCACATGTTGAGCAATTCGGCGGTACTTCCACCCGGCCTCCCGCATGCCCACTATACGCCCTCGCTCAAAGTCCGTCAACTGCACATACGGTTCACGTCCACGCTGTCGCGGCATGCTACCAGTGTTAAAGACTGCGATGGAGCTCCGTATGCCACGGCAAACTGGCTGACACTGACGGCGGCGGTGCACAAATGCTGCGCAGCTAGCGCCATTCGACGGCCAACACCGCGGTTCCTGGTGTGTCCGCTGTGCCGTGCGTGTGATCATTGCTTGTACAGCCCTCTCGCAGTGTCCGGAGCAAGTATGGTGGGTCTGACACACCGGTGTCAATGTGTTCTTTTTTCCATTTCCAGGAGTGTATATTTTGTTTATTTTTGCCGGCATAAGCTGCAGAGTGTATTTATTATAGTTTGCGATAAAGAATACCTAAATGGATTTTTTACTCGTTTCAAACTTGATGATAAACTGAAAATCACAAAATCATTGAGCTAAGAATAACACATTGACCACTCAGTGAAAGTCGAGTGTCGACTGAATGACATAAGCAATTAAACATAGATGAAATCGGCGGTTTTTATCAAAGCCTCAAATGTGGTTTTGGACTTTCTGCCTATGTCAAAGGCGGCCGATGCGCGATACCAGAGGCAGAGCGAGCGTGAACACGCGTGGCCGCCACGTACCAAAACGTGTAACAAACAAATTTAAATCGTACTTAGTTCATTGATTGAGTTGGTAATATTTTAAAGTCCTCCGTTAGAGCAGAATTTTAGAGTTATAAAGTTACAATACCTTAAATTTAATGCCACGAAGGTTGTGAGTCTCCCCCCCCCCCCTTCCCCTTGGTGCCACCTCCTTGTCTCATGCTATCGCTCTTTGTTGACCCCTCCCTACCGCTTAACGTGTGGTGGAATTTATGGATGACGCAACTCGCGCCGCGCGGTGGCCGAGCGGTCTCAGGCGTCTAGTCACGGTTCGGGCGGTTCCCCTCGACGGAGGTTCGAGTCCTCCCTCGGGCATGGGTGTGTGTGTTGTCCTAAGCGTAAGTTAGTTTAAGTTAGATTAAGTAGTGTGTAAGCTTAGGGACCGATGACCTCAACACTTTGGTCCCATAAGACCTTACCACAGATACCCAAAAACACGCAACTCGCACTTTTCAGATATGACATTCTCAAAGCCATCGTCCGAAAACAGTTTTACTCAGTCCTTCTAAATATCAAGTGTATGATCGTATGAGGTATTAAGAAATGTCTTAACTGTATTGAGGCGCTCTTGGTGAGAAGAATACACCATATTATCATGGATGGAGAGTCATCAACAGATGTTGAAGTGACTTCGGGTTGTGGGGCGGCGAAGAAGTTGTCGAATGAGTTGTTTGAATGTTCATTTCACGTAACAGACTATTGCCGATGCAACATATGTGGGACGGCGAAGAAGTCGTTGTTTAATGTTGAATGAAAGTTGAACATTGCCACCTTAAATCACGCGAGCCTGGCAACTAATTTGGTGGCCAGTCAGAAAGCGAAGGGAAACTTACTGACCTTAGTTCCCAGTCTGCACGGCCACATTCCTGTACAGCCCAGCTAAACGAAAAATATCCATAGTTCTTCACGGGATTAGGGCTGCTTCAATAAAATTTAACGTTCCAAACA
The DNA here is from genome assembly GCF_023897955.1 of Schistocerca gregaria. Taxonomy (NCBI): domain Eukaryota; kingdom Metazoa; phylum Arthropoda; class Insecta; order Orthoptera; family Acrididae; genus Schistocerca; species Schistocerca gregaria. The sequence continues at coordinate 669,556,729 of NC_064920.1, forward strand.
AGATTTTATTATCTTAAAGGCTCACACAAATTACTCGAAACTTCTGAAAATGCTAAAGACATTAAATATTGTTAATTCAGCCAATCGTTTACTAGTTCAGAGGCGACTTCTACAGCAAGTTCCTCCCGAATAGTTCATTACTCTAACTAACGGTGCTCTATTAATAGTTCGCAATAATGTTAAAAAAAAATTAATGCTCGCCTTAAAAGTGGAGTTAGTCACCACTTGCCACGCGGAATTATACTTCACACGGACGGCACAATAACAGTTTGTTACCGAAGTCTAAACGATCCAGGACGGTGTACAGTCCTCGCGATTTTCAATGTCCGTTTACATTGCTAAGTACGCGCATGTCACAGCCCGCTATGACGTCACCCGAGGCGAGGCGCGATCGGATGTTAAGCTCGCGTGGACTAGGCGTTGGTCTAATGCGGAGTGAGCTTCCTACTGCCTCTGCCGCTCTTTTTATATAGCTCCGGCGCGTACCGCCAAGAGAGCATCTGTTCTTTCCGTTCCTATGCAGATGCCTGTGCCTCCAAATGATCGCTATCTCAGGCACATAATCTTAAATATCACATTTAATAATAGCTTTACAAACTTCTCAATTTTTGTATACATACATCTGAGCAGTACAGAAGCACGTAGAAAATCTCAGCCCGCTAAAATTAAAACTTTACTCTCTAGAATTTTTACAATGGAACTAACGGTAGATTGTTACCTCTGAACCATAGCTTTATTAAGACTTGTATCAGCTGTTAATTATGCTACAAGACTAGAACTTGGTGTAGCTTTGTTAATTGTCCTATCTGATCATTGGTCTTAAAGAATTTGTTTTATCATTAAAATTTAAAGTACTTAATCTATAATGCTTATGTACATTTTACTCACAAAAGTAGTTTTTACTAAATTACTAAAAAACTAGAAGAGGTAACTGATTGTGGTATTTCCATTATTATTATTAGGGTGAACTGAAGCATCCTACCAATTTTCAATATTGTAGCTCTATTATTTCGCGCCTCTGATTTTTCCGAAAAACGCGGATTCTGGAGTCAATTTTAGTTTTATGGTTTTGGAAACCAGCACCACTCATTAATGACTTCTTACTGCACCTTCTCACCAAATTTTGGCTTCCTAGCGTCATTATTTAGCGCCTCCTATTTTTCTTTCAAAACGTGAATTTTACGTAAACTACTAATTTTATAACATTAAGATTTGTTACCTGAAACATTATTACATAGAACTATACTTTAACAAAGTTTTACACACAAATCTTAATTTTTACTTTTATGTTAAATGTGGTGCAATACTATATGCAGGCGCGTTACGATGACGTGACGCTACTAGCAGTGAACTAGGGTAAGTCCCGTGCACTCGCTCGCCTCTGTATCTTATACATGATACAGCGCTTGCTTTGCTTCAGGGTGTCCCCCAGAGAAGTGAGTTTGATCCCTTGCTGTTCATATTGTGTATTCATGACCTTACAGACAATGTTAATAATAATCTCGGCCTTTCCGCAGATGACCCAATTATCTGTATCTGAACAAAAATGCAATCGGATCTTTACAATATTTCAAAATACTGCAAAGATGGGCAGTTTGCTTTAAATGTTCAAATACGTAAAATTGTGCACTTCACCAAACGATAATATATAGTGTCCTACATGACTACAATGACAATTAGAACCGGCTAACTCATGGTGTAGCACTGTGCAGAGATATGATATGGAACGACCACAAAGACTCAGTTGTCGGCAAAGTAATTCGTTGCTTTATTGGCAGGGTACTAGCAAAGTACATTCTGTCTGCAAAGCAGATTGCTTACAAATCACTCGTCTGATCCATCCTAGAATATTGCTCAAGTGTGTGGAAGTCGTTAGAAATAGGACTAACTGAGGTTGTGGAACTTATAGTGCTGCACGAATCGTCACTTGTTTGTCTGACACGTCGGAGAGTTCACAGAAATGCTGAAGGAACTGAACAGGCATATGCCTGAAGATAGACGCAAACTATCCATAGAAAGCCTACTTACAAAGTTTCAAGAACCAGCTTTAACTGGTGAATCAAGGAATATACTACACCTCGCCCCCCCCCCCCCCCCCTATTTATTGCTCTCGTACGGATTGCGAAGATAAGATTAGGTTATTACAGTGCGCACAAAGGCAATGAAACAGTCATTCTTCCTGCCCTCGGTATTCCATGGAACAGGAAAAAAGCTCAGTGTTTGGTCCGTGCCCTCTGCCATCCACTTCACGGTGGATTGCTGAATATTGATGTAGGGACAGAACTATTGTCCGTAAAAGATTTTTAGGTTTCCCAAGATGAAGTTATGTTCAGTACAGAACAGTGAAGACACTTTTTCCTTGCAGCATTATGTAAATGGATCTAACATATTTTCGTATCGATCCTTGTACGCTATTAACGTAAACGCTTACAATTGTTTATATATTTTTAACAATTAACGTAACTGAGACAGATAGTCAAGGTGAATTGCATCTTAAACTAGATATGACTTAAGAGACCTTACGGTGGGCTGAGAATCGACCAGTTTTTGGGTCCGTAGCTGAGTCATTTTCGCCATAGGTGTGTAGTAGAAAAAGAAAGTGGACAAACTAAGCATCCGAGAAGGCGAGGAAAATGAAAGATTTCATCCATAATGGCTCCTAAACTTGGTCAACAGAACACGGTTGCATACAGAAAAGATTATGTTTGGAAAAATCAATGGCATTTGTCATCCACTACAGTATGCGTCTTTTGTGTCACTTATACTAATCGTATGCCATTTTTGAGTCTTTCAGTGCGTGAATGATCGAAGATAGAAGATACGTCGAAGGTTGTTACTCGCAGTGTCTGAGAAAGACGTTGAGGGATACTTCGTAATACTGTGGACTAATAAACTGATGAGCATTTGGTATTTGCCCTATACAAATTAAACATATTTTTGTATAATTTGCAAAGCGCTGATATCACGAAACATTTTGTCAGACAACAGTGAAAGTTGATAACAGTGACTGTGTGTGTCACGAAATGTTTTTATTGCTTTCGTCTTTTCATTGTAGACACGGACTGCGATTTACACACACTACAGAATATCATGCCAAATGCCTTCGACAGTCAGGGAAAATTCGACACGAGAGACTGAGAGGGAACTGATGTTCTGTCCCATTACATTCCCTCTAGGTACCCTGTGTCCTTGATTATCAGTAAAACGTTGATCATATTTATATTTTGTTCAAGCACCGAGAGGCTTTGGCGAAGAGTTCACTGTGTTCATTTATTTACCTAATGATGCACATACTTTTCTTATACCTAATATGTCAGTATCATTAATATAGAGGGTGAGTGTTTTGGATGTGTTTACGTGAGCAGAGCAGCTGTACTGCAGAAGTACATGTATTACTTGGGTTTTGCTGCCAACTTAATACTTGGGGTGAATGTTCAATGATTCACCTATGGTTGAATCTTCGAGGCTGGTAGAGCCACTTCCCCTCCTCTTCAGGGAAGAGCAGAGTGACAGTCGGCGCTCTGCCATTTTCAGCATTCGGTTTCCAGGTGGCTTCGAGGTTAGACGGTCTCTCCGTGTTTGTGTGTGTGTGTGTGTGTGTGTGTGTGTGTATGTGTGTGTGTGTGTTTCTGCGTGTGTGTGTTTCTGCCTGTCTGTGTGTGTGCGTCTGTGTGTGTGTTTGTGTGTGCACCCATCAGGTTGATTGGTAAATTCAGCGTGTTTAGCTATATTGCAGTTGAAAGTTGCGACCACCTTTTCTTATTATTTTCCGAGTAAATTTAGAGGTTAGGACTTCACGTTTCTAACGAGCCCATTGTGCAATTTCAGTCTATCGGATTTAAGTTCAAGAAGTGGTACCTTCAGCAAATTTTTATGTTTGATGACTTAACATCACAGTTTCGTCAGCTTTTCCGTAGATTGCTTAATGAGTTTTCTTTGTGAAACGGGCCTCACCCATTGCTTGTCAGGTATTCATGTGGTCGCAACCGTTATAACTAAGCATATGAACTTTCATAGATTCGTTTCTGCTTAGACTTGTAATCGACTGAACAGTGTGAGATATTTAAGTGCTTTCGCACTTGATTTTATTTGTTTTATCTTGCTTTGGTCATTGTCTCTACGCTCCTGCGAGAGCATAACTGCACGAAAAAATGATCATCTGCTTCAAAAGTTATTTAAGGTTAGCATTTGTTTTCGTAGCATGTGCAGTTTTGGTAATAATCCAACAACGAACCAATCTCGTGAGTACACAATTTTACCATTAACTTCCAACCACCCACATGGTATTGGGTGCATAGTTAACGAGCAACGATCGTTTGTGAATTTCATAACACGTTCAAGTCTGTTTGTGTGAACACTTGTTAGGATGTACTGTTGATTTATACTGAAGCGCCAAAGAAACTGGTAAAGGCGTGCATTTTCAAGTACAGAGATATGCAAACAGGCAGAATACGGCGCTGCCGTCGGCAACACCTACATAAGACAATTGTCTGGCACAGTTGTTATTTCGGTTACTGATGCTAAAATGGTAGGTTATCAAGATTTAAGTGAGTTTGAACGTGCTTTTATAGTCGGCGCACGAGCGATGGGACACAGCATCTCCGAGGTAGCGATGAAGTGTGGATTTTCCCCATGACCATTTCACGAGTGCACCGTGAATGACGTGAATCCGGTAAAATATCAAATCTCCGATATCGCTGCGCCCGGAAAAAGATCTTGCAAGAACGGGACCAACGGCGACTGAAGAGAATCCTTCAGAGTGACAGGAGTGCGGCCGCGGTGGTCTAGCGGTTCTAGGCGCTCAGTCCGGAACCGCGCGACTGCTACGGTCGCAGGTTCGAATCCTGCCTCGGGCATGGATGTGTGTCATGTCCTTAGGTTAGTTAGGTTTAAGTAGTTCTAAGTTCTAGGGGACTTATGACCACAGCAGTTGAGTCCCATAGTGCTCAGAGCCATTTGAACCATTTGACAGGAGTGCAACCCTTCCAGAAATTGCTGCAGATCTCAATGCTGCGCCATCAAAAAGTGTCAGCGTGCGAACCGTTCAACGAAACATCATTGATATGGGCTTTCGGATCCGAAGGCCCACCGGTGTACGATACAAAGCTTTACGCCTCGCCTGGGTCAGTCAACATCGACATTGGACTGTTGATGACTGGAAACATGTTGCCTGGTCGGTCAAATTGTATGGAGTGGATGGACATGTACGAGAATGGAGACAATATCATGAATCCATGGATCCTGCATATCAGTAGGGGACTGTTCAAGCTGGTGAAGGCTCTGTAATGGTGTGGGGCATGTGCAGTTGGAGTGATATCCGATCCCTGATACGTCTAGATACGACACTGACAGGTGACACGTTCCTAAGCATCCTGTCTGATCACCTGAATCCATTCATGTCCATCGTGCAATCCGACGGACTTGGGCATTCCAGCAGGACAATGCGACATCCTACACGTCCAGAACTGCTACATAGTGGCTTTTCGGAGTTTAAATACTTCCGCTGTATACCAAACTCCCCAGACATGATCATTATTGAGAATATCCGGGATACCTTGCAACTTGGTGTTTAGAAGTGATCAACCCCCCCTCCCCCCTCCCTCGCACTCCTACTACAGGATTTATGGCGTCAGTTCCCTCCAACACTACTTCAGACACTAGTCAAGTGCATGCCACGTCGTAATGCAGCACTTCAGCGCTCTCGTGGGGGTCCTGCACGATAATGGACAGGTGTACCAGTTTTTTGGCTGTTCAGCGTATATGTTCTGTGTGTCGTATATTTTCGTCTGCTTGACCGTCACTTACCCCTCTATGATATCTTGTGTGTAAGCACTTTTTGCTCCCGCCAAATCTATTCAGACTCAGTAGGCATGTTGTGTGTTGAATTATTGGTATCGTTAGGCATTAACCAGTGTTTGGATGCCAGGAGTATGAAAGTCACATATGAGAACCACCATAAGCCCGATAGCAAGGTGTTTTCCTCGCTATCCCGTGCACAGAAAATTTCGTGACCCCTTAGGTGAAGATGTTAAGCTCCCTCAGTCAGCACCTCCTAAGGTGCTGCCACAGCACATGAAATATGTAGTGCATATTTTGTCCTCGTAAGACATTTGGGCACACTCTCATAATAAATTATATCCTGAAACGAGATTTACCATTACACTGTTCATGCTAGGTACTTCAGTCACCTGACACCACTTAATAATGCAATCCTGAACAGATGTATTCCCTAAAATTTCATTGACTAAGCCGTTCATGAAATGATAGTCCCATACCGTTATTCATCATGTCAGACTGTGGTGCAAATGCTCCCACTCAATTATCTTCTTTGGTTGCTTGTTCCCTCCTTTTGCATTATCCGTTGTGCTTAGTTGTTTAACTCATCATCGAAGTAAGTAATTGATTGAGTGAATTGATTGCGTAATTGACACCAAGCACCGTATCAAAGAAGGTAGCGAAACTATGAACAGTTATAGTAACTGTAATGCATGCTGTCAGACAATGAATGATAAAACTACCCTGCAAACAATGAGGTAAAACACATAAGTTTCATATCAGCGCACACTCCGCTGCAGAGTGAAAATCTCATTCTGGAAACATCCCCCAGGCTGTGGCTAAGCCATGTCTCCGCAATATCCTTTCTTTCAGGAGTGCTAGTTCTGCAAGTTTCGCAGAAGAGCTTCTGTAAAGTTTGGAAGGTAGGAGACGGATACTGGCAGAAGTAAAGCTGTGAGTACCGGACGTGAGTCGTGCTTCGGTAGCTCAGTTGGTAGAGCACTTGCCCGCGAAAGGCAAAGGTCCCGAGTTTGAGTCTCGGTCGGGCACACAGTTTTAATCTGCCAGGAAGTTTCATATCAGCGCACACTCCGCTGCAGAGTGAAAATCTCATTCTGGAAACATCCCCCAGGCTGTGGCTAAGCCATGTCTCCGCAATATCCTTTCTTTCAGGAGTGCTAGTTCTGCAAGTTTCGCAGAAGAGCTTCTGTAAAGTTTGGAAGGTAGGAGACGGATACTGGCAGAAGTAAAGCTGTGAGTACCGGACGTGAGTCGTGCTTCGGTAGCTCAGTTGGTAGAGCACTTGCCCGCGAAAGGCAAAGGTCCCGAGTTCGAGTCTCGGTCGGGCACACAGTTTTAATCTGCCAGGAAGTTTCATATCAGCGCACACTCCGCTGCAGAGTGAAAATCTCATTCTGGAGACATAATTAACTAATTTACCTTTCTGTTGTTTGCGTTGTTTTATTCGTAACACTAATGGATTTAACAGTTATTCTCCATGAATAATAATACTGGCTACTGATTTCATGCAAGACGTTGTTTTTTCACGAGTTACCGGTAACTAAGCTATTCCGAACGCATGCAGCGTGGGTAATCTGCAACGACGCAATTTATTAACGGACAAAGGCAGCTGGAAAATTTTCTGTAATAAATTGGGGAAGCAATAAATAAGGGATAAGTGGGCTAACGGAAGGGCTGAAACTTGGAATTACTAAGCAGTATAAGAATCATGAGGGCGTAACTTGGATAACAGCGCCACTTCTCGCTAATGGAGCAGTATATTAGGCCGACCTTTAATGCCGAACGGATCGATGGGCGTCACATAAAGCGTTCTGTGTGAGCGTCGCAAAATCTGATTCGCAGAATAAAACTTCAGCGCTTTTGAGCCATCACTTTGAAGTTCCACGAATTGAAAATCCAGTTACAAATATACACGCCATTCCCGGCTCATATTGCCCTAATATAACTATCTCTCAGATTCCAAAATAATACAGATAAAAACATGAACCTTTAGCTTGTCCTGGCATTTCCAATGTTCGGATAACAATGCGAGAATGCAGCTGGGTGACGTCATCGTCACAGATGTCTTCTTCCATGAAAATGGTGGGGGCTTCGCCCGTCGAAATATCGGCGGCCGCTGAGGAGGTTAGCGGTTGCATTCCAATAACTTATTTGAACATTAGGTAAAGCCAGTGTTATATTTCGGGGATGCAGCCATATAGATTTCATTTCCTTTACTGATATTTCATCCTCAAAGTTTGGCTCTGAGCACTATGGGACTTCACATCTTAGGTCATCAGTCCCCTAGAACTTAGAACTACTTAAACCTAACTAAGCTAAGAACATCACACACATCCATGCCCGAGGCAGGATTCGAACCTGCGACCGTAGCAGCCCCGCGGTTCCGGACTGCAGCGCCTAGAACCGCAAGGCCACCGCGGCTGGCTCCATCAGAGTTTTTTTTTTTTTGCCTTGTTAAGCGTCCAAAGTATTAGTAGAAGAGGTGGAGTCTGCAAGGCTGCATCCCCGAAATTTATTGGACTATTCAGTATGCCTTGAAAGACAGAGCATATGATTAAAGGTATTCATCTCATCCACATAATGGTCTTAAGTTGTTTCCCAGCAACAGTTCAAAAGTGGTTCAAATGGCTCTGAGCACTATGGGACTTAACAACTGAGGTCATCAGTTCCCTAGACTTAGAACTTCTTAAACCTAAGTAACCTAAGGACAGCACACACATCCATGCCCGAGGCAGGTTTCGAACCTGCAACAGCGCGGTTCTGGACTGAAGCGCCTAGAACCGCTTGGTCACAACGGCCGGCCTCCCAGCAACACTTACAGGACTACAATATAACATTGTTCAAAATTTGAAGCTTGGTGCCGTGTAACTTTGATGTATGTAATGGACTGCATTTTTCACACTCAAGTATCGACAGAAGTTGCTACTGTTAATTTCATTCTACTTCGAACTTTTTCTGGAACAGCTTCGGGCATTGTCATCCATCATCTCCGGTGCGATCGTATATACTCAATGTCTATAAAAGTACATCATCTAGGTAGTCTTTTATTATAACCTCTTATGCATAACTTCTGGTACGTCGACATATAAACCAACCTAATGCAAGGTAATCGGACTATTCATGTTATGGTTCGAATGTAGCGAGCTAAACATGCTTACCGCTGCGTATATGTAAATAGGCTCATGCTCATAAATTAAGGATAATGCTGATACATCGTGAAACAACGCTCTGGTGGGCAGTTTGCTGGTTTAAATCATTTCGGGGTATGACCATGAGGTGCATTTGACCTGTGGTCGTCGCACTGTGGCGCTGGCAGCAGTCCACATACGCAGAGGTGTGTTGGTGCATGTCAGAGTACGGTGCAGCGAGTAAGTGCACGGACGTTTTCAGACGTGCTAATGGCGACGGTGTGTTGAAAATGGCTCAAATAACACATGTTGATGACGTTATGAGGGGTAGAATACTAGAGCGACTGAGGCTGGTCAAACACAGCAGGTCGTAGCATGGGATCTCCGTGTGCCACAAAGGGTGATATCAAGATTATGACAACGATTCCAGCAGACAGGAAACGTGTCCAGGCGCTACCGTACGGGACGTCCACAGTGTGCAACACCACAAGAAGACCGATATCTCACCATTAGTGCCCGCAGATGGTAGGTAGCCTTGCTCGGAACCTTACCGCAGCCACTGGAACAGTTGTCTCCAGACACACTGTCTACAGACCACTGAACAGATATGGTTTATTCGTCCGGAGACCTGCAAGTTGCATTCCACTGACCCCTGGTCACAGGAGAGCCCATAAAGCCTGGTGTCAATAACACAGTACATGGTCATTGGAACAGTGATTCCAGGTTATGTTCACGGACGAGTCCAGGTATAGTCTGAACAGAGATTCTCGCCAGGTTTTCATTTGGTATGAACCAGGAACCATATACAAACCCTTAATACCTTTGAAAGGGGCCTGTTTGGACTTCGTGGTTTGACGGTGTGAGGTGGGATTATGATTGGTGCACGTACACCCCTGCATGTCTTTGACAGAGGATCTGTAACAGGTCAGGTGTACCGGGACGTCATTTTGCACCAGTATGTCCGCCTTTTCAGGGGTGCAGTGGGTCCCAACAGCCTCCTGATGGTTGATAACGCACGGCCCTATCGAGCCGCTATCGTGGAGAAGAACCTTGAAACAGAAGATATCAGGTGCGTGGAGTGATCTGCCTGTTCTCCAGACCTAAACGCCATCGGTCACGTCTGGGATGCTCTCGGTTGACGTATTGCAGCACGTCTTCAAACCCCTACGACAGGCACTGGTGCAAGAGTGAGACGCTATATCCCAGCAGCTGCTCGACCACCTGATCTAGAATATGTCAACCCATTGTGCGGCCTGTGTACGTGTGCATGGTGATCATATCCCATATTGATGTCGAGGTACATGCGCAGGAAACTGTTGCGTTTTGTAGCACATGTGTTTCGGGACGCTATTTAGAACTTATCACCAATACCGTGGACTTACAGATCTGTGTCGTTTGTGTTCCCTATGTGACTATGCTATTAGCGCCTGTTTTGTGTAGTGCCACGTTGTGCGGCACCACATTCTGCAATTACCCTTAATTTATGAGCATGAGTGTAGAAGTAACCATTGGAAGTTTGGAATGCAGTGATGCAGGTACCGCCCAGAGACGACCATCCAACATCATTACTTTCCACGTAGTGTGTAACTAACCTGTTACTACGGGTTATTACGTTATTATTGGGAATGTAAATACCTATTGCTTGTGAAGTTAACTTGAGAAGATTAGGGTCGCCACCGACTCTAACCATACAGGTAATCGAAGGTTTGGTCGAGTCGGAAAATAAATTAATTTGATCACAGACCTCACAAAAATGCATACGTTGTGAGGTCGCTCATAGCGGATACGATGCAATTAATAGTATTGCCCGTGCACTGTTCACGACAATCAAACATTTAAAATAAAATAGAAAATGCATGAACACTGCATAAGATCAGTTCCCAGCAACACACCTGAAAATAAGACTTAATCTGAAGCATTTGTTATAAAATACAAGGGGAGACTAATCATTGGACCTGTGCATAAGGAAACGCATTGGATGTGCTAACGGGAAAGCTAAGAGGTGAGTGGCTTAGGTGCAAAAACGTAATATCGGAACACAAGAGAAAATTGCACATAAAATCATTTATTCCTTGGATAAGGATGTGAGGCATGTACACGATTCCTGATAACACGTGGTTTGTGGAGACACAATTTCTAGGTATAGTGCCCAAATTCCAACAATATCACATCAGACAATCATGTTAACATTATCTAAAACAAACATGCGATCGGGCAGTTAGTGATGCCGGTAGCCCAACAACTATAATGTTCTACCACGTGGTTAGCTCCCCACGGACGAAAGACACATAATGCAAGGAAAATTTACTAGAAGGCAAAGCTATAAATATTTAGAAAGATGAAAGCTTATACAGGCACAGCTGAAGGCAAACAGACATTAATACAGAAGCGAGTGCTCACTTATTATCGACACCTTTGTGTGGCGCTCTTTCTGTGGATCCAAGTCTGCTATAGAAATTTACTAAAAGGAAAATCTACCAAAGTTTTGCATTCCTTGCTGCGACAAGGCAAAGCAATCTTTCAGATTTGAAAAGCAAGTCCGAAAGCTAACAGGTCTCCTCTCGCTAAGTAACAGCGCGCCACGCGGTCAGTCTAACTGACCCTTCTTCGACTGGAGCACAGCTGTGGACGCTTCCCATACTGGCGGCAGACTGCCTCCCGCTTCTCCAGCCTCTTCCACGCTCCGCGTGGCCCGGACACCCAAATATGCCATTTCCGCCACCAACCTAGATCAGTTGGATTTCTCACAAGTAGCGAAAACCTCTTTGGCTACTTGACCACTACGCGAGTTGGCTATTCTGTACACTCCTGCTGAATCTGTACGACTATCGCAGACTTTCTGCAGCAGACTACGCCAAGTCTAGCAACGTGACACACAACCACATTCGTTCAATCACGCCAGTATGAGAGTAAAGAGAAAAGAGAAACAAGGAAAAGAAAGAGAAATAGTAATGAAAATGGGCTACCGGACTAATGAAAGGTGGCTACAGGACCCTTTCAAGTGTGATATAGTAACTTATTCCTATATACTCATAGTGGAAGCACCCGCACACAGAATGCTCATAGCACTTTGCAACAGTGAAAAGAAGAGTAATGCACGGCGTTTCTCACGAGAATACGAAATGGAAGAACAGCAGTAGATGTACCGTGTTGAATATTTGGAAATACTAAGTTGGTAACTGAGGTTATGAGGTTAACTATTAAGGAAACAGAACAGCTGAAGAGAAGAGCAAAGGGGAGAGAGGGAGAGAGAGAGAGAGAGAGAGAGAGAGAGAGAGAGAGAGAGAGAGAGAGAGAGAGGGGTGGGGGAGAGGTTGATTAATCGTTAACCCTCTGCTTGACTGACTGTGTGCGATTACATTTCAATCATGAATTTCTCTAACTTACCACGATTGGCGACCTAAGAATACATTAACAGTAGGACAAATCGAAACTCACCAACGCACCATTGTGTTTTCGGCTCTTGAGCAACAAGCTCTAGTGTCTGGATATCTTCATCCTGGCACATTTCCGCCGAAGACGTTACTTGAGTGCACCTGAGTTGGGGGATACCACTAAATTCCCTCAATTTTCGCTCTTCACAATAAGTTTCTTCATTTTGTGCTCTGGATTTTGCAGCAAGGATTTGAACAATTGTGTTTCCTGCAAATAATGTGTTTCGCGCAAGAGAGCTGCTACAGAAGCAAAAACAATCAAAGCCAAGCAACGAGAAACTCCAGAGGTCTCTCATAGTAATAGTACTTACTCCTCGAAACCATATACCGGATTGTTAGTATTCTCTTGCAAGTACCAGTCTTATACGGAACAGTTGAAATGGTGCAACGGAGATTTTGTTATCATCTTTCAGTGAACAATGCTCTCATGCTGAAGGATGTACTCACCACGGTAAAGCAAGGGTGATTGCTGTGCAGTGACATTTTCTAAATGTCCGGATATACACATCTCGTCTGTTGCTTGGGAGAACAGTATTCTGGAAGATAGCTCCAACAGCATGTTTACAGAAGCAGTGGCAAGGAAAATTATGAAATACATGAAGATAGCAGCTTCTTGAGGTTCTTCGCTGTAGCTGTTTTCTAATTAACGGTATGCTACTAGACAGATAGCAAATACTATTTTAGTCTGTTTGCGTAAGGTATGATCCATGGTGTAAGTCTCGTGTGTATGCAATATCGGTTTTGAGTAACCTTTCGCAGTTCGCATGTGAACTGAAAACTATTAAAATTTTTAAACTCTTCGATATTACACTAGTTTTTGATTATGCACAAAACCGGATAGCTGAAAGCACGGTAGCTAGCCAGGTTTTCGTCTACTGTTTTATGTTGGAAAGTTGCATAACGAGTATATGACGCCATTAGCACTTAGATTTATCATCCACTCGTAACTGGAGATAGAGGAACAACACGAAGGAATAGAGAACGCCAGGAGAAGAAAAAAAAACTAGGGTAAAAGAACTGGAATATCTAATAATGAAGAGTTTATGTGGTAAGACAAAGTCAGATGATAACATGATTGCGTCTAAGTGCAACTCCATGATAATTTTCAGCTGCATGGCCATCGGACGCTTGACTGAATGACGGAGTCATGCCTAGCCATACAAACGGAATACAAATAATTTCCGAGGCTCTTTCAACTGGTTGCCAAGGATCCATCGAGTCTCAATTGAAAGTATTACAGCCGATCTAATTTCAGGGTATGTCTACCTGCAATTGGATAAGCACAGTTTAGCGAGGTCGTCGGTCTCATCGGATTAGGGAAGGATGGGGAAGGAAGTCGGCCGTGACCTGTCAAAGGAACCATCCCGGCATTTGCCTGAAGCGATTTAGGGAAATCACGGAAAACCTAAATCAGGATGGACGGACGCGGGATTGAACCGTCGTCCTCCCGAATGCGAGTCCAGTTTGCTAACCACTGCGCCACCTCGCTCGGTCCAGGCGGAAGAGAGGTGTCATTAAAATATTGGTGGGCAGAGCTAATAAGGTCTGTGAGCCACTTACTTGCAAGATGAACTAAATCATTTGCGAACGGCTTTTAAAAATGGATAAGCTGACAACGAGATAGATCGAGCACTTCATCGCAGAACAAAAGGGTCTGACAACACCCAGCAACAACAACTGTCAACTGGAAAAGTTTTTCTTCAATTTATTCGCAATATTACGGGCAGTCTTGGGAAAGTTCTGGCCAACTTTCTCGTTGAAACACTCTTTAGACCAACGAAGAGGGTTAGTGAGTTTTTTAGATCGGCGAAAGACGCACGACACCACTTAGGAACTCGTGGGGTGTATAAAATTCCTTGTAGCTGTGGGAAGGTTTATATTGGAACAACTAAAAGAAGTGTCAGCACCGACTTAACCGAATAGAAAAGGAACTGTCGACTAGGACATACCAACAAATCAGCTGTAGGACAACATGTTTTTAAAATAAAGTGGGACGAGCGTGCTAGCCAGGACATCGCATTATTATGCACTTATTGCTATTTGGGGAGCAGAATAACTGATGATGGTCGAAGTAGAGAGGATATAAAATGTAGACTGGCAATGGCAAGGAAAGCGTTTCTGAGGAAGAGAAATTTGTTAACATCGAGTATAGATTTAAGTGTCAGGAAGTCGTTTCTGAAGGTATTTGTATGGAGTTAGCCATGTATGAAACTGCAACATGGACGACAAACAGTTTGGACAAGAAGAGTATAGAAGCTTTCGAAATGTGGTAAACAGAAGAATGTTGAAGATTAGATGGATAGATCACATAACTAATGAGGAGGTATTGAATAGGATTGGGGAGGAGTTTGTGGCACAACTTGACTAGAAGAAGGGATCGATTGGTAGGACATGTTCTGAGGCATCAAGGGATCACCAATTTAGTATTGGAGGGCAGCGTGGAGGGTAAAAATCGTAGAGGGAGACCAAGAGACGGATACAGAAGGATGTAGGTTGCAGTAGGTACTGGGAGATGAAGAAGCTTGCGCAGGATAGAGTAGCATTGAGAGCTGCATCAAACCAGTCTCAGGAGTGAAGAACACAACAACAACAACAACATGTATAGGGAAGCTATAGAGATTCAGAAGCATCAGAATAATCTTGAAAGAAAAAGTGGACGACTTAGACAAGAAATGGCGGTCGATTTTGCAAAAACGATGTGAGAATCGATTACCTTCAATAGAAAATAATGACGTTAATCAGAGATAGACTGACAGTCTATGGTGACGTATGGTGGTGCCCTCAGTGCACTCTGTATAAATGGGACCTCTACGGCCTGGCAGCCAGTCGGTGACTCACCTCGAATGATGTTGCCAACAGTTGTCAACGAAACGTCAGGAAGAAGAAATTTTACAGATCGAGCACAACCTCTCAGCCTGGAAGTTTTAAACTAATGATGACGCCGGCCGTGAAAGCCAACACATAATGTTGTAATGCTGCTCAGAGCTCCTCCCAGAGTGAACCAAAGAAACCACCGTTGTACTACCGAGGGTATTTTCAATTTTTTTCTTTCCTTTTTTTCTCTTTTGAATCATCTGTCTTCTGACTGGTTTCATGTGACCCGCTACGAATACCACCTCTATGCCAACCTTTTCATCTCAGTGTAGCAATAGCAACCTACTTCCTCAAATAATTGCTAGATGTACCGGTATTCCAATCTCAGTTTCCCTTTACAGTTGGGACCCTCTACAGCTTAGGTTATTTCCCGATGTTTTAACAGATGTCCTACCAGCCTATCTCTCATTCATCAATGTTTTCCATAAATTCCTTTCCTAACCGTTTTTGCGCAGAGCCTCCTCATTCATTACCTTATCAGTAAACGTAATTTTTAACATTCTTCTGTGGCACCACATCTCAGACGCTTCGATTCCCTTCTGTTCCGTTTTCCCCACAGTCCATCTTTCGCTATCGTACAATGCTGTGCTCCAACGTATATCATCAGAAATTTCTTCGACGAACTAAGACCTGTGTTTGATGCTTGTGGACATTCCTTGGCTCTCTTAGTCAGTGATAGTCTTCATTTTATGTCTTCCCTGCTTCGTCCATCAAGGGTCATTTTGCTGCCAAGGTAGCAGAGCTGCTTAAAACAATCGACCCCGTGCTCACCAATTCTTTGGTGTTAAGTTTATCGCTATTCTCATTTCTGCTTCTTCTCATGACTTTCGTCATTCTCCTATTGTCTCTCAACCCATAATGTGTTCTCATTAGACTGTTCATTCCATTAATTTCTGTAATTCTTCTTCACTTTCATCATCAGTGTATCTGATGATGCCCTTATGAATGCCCTTCGGACCTACCGAGCGAGGTGGCGCAGTGGTTAGCACACTGGACTCGCATTCGGGAGGACTACGGTTCAATCCCGTCTCCGGCCATCCTGATTTAGGTTTTCCGTGATTTCTCTAAATCGTTTCAGGCAAATGCCGGGATGGATCCTTTGAAAGGGCACGGCCGATTTCCTTCTCAATCCTTCCCTACCTCGAGCTTGCGCTTCGTCTCTAATGACCTCGTTGTCGACGGACGTTAAACACTAACCACCACCACCACCACCTTTCGACCTGAATTTGAATCCCGCTATTGAACCTCTCTTTTATTTTCGCCAGTGCTTCTTTAACGTGTAGACTGAACAGTAGACAATAGGGGCGAAAGATAACATCCCTTTCTTACACCGTCTTCTAATGCAGAACTTCGTTCTTGGTCTTCCACTCTGCATCTACATCTACAGCACACTCCGCAAACCACGTAACTAAGTGTAGCGGAGCGTGCTTTTTGTACCACTAACTGAGCCATCAACCCTGTTCCACTCGTGAATGGCGTGTGGGAAGAATGATATAGTGCGACCCTCTGTTTGGCTTTAATTTCTCGAATTTTCTTCTCATGGTCATTACGAGAGACGTATGTGGGAGGGTAGGATGGGGGGGGGGGGGGGGGAGTAATATATTGTCCGTGACTCCTCCCGTAAAGTGCTCTCTCGAAATTTCAATAATAAACCTGTCCGTGATGCATAATGCCTCTCTTGTAACGTCTGCCAATGAAGTTTGTTGAGCATATCCGCAACGCTCTTGTGCCGACTACACAATCCCGTGACGAAATGCGCCGCTCTTAGTTCTATATTCTCTATTTCTTCCATCAATTCTGTCTGGCATGGGTCCTAGATACCAATGGCCTTGCAGCAGTGGTAACACCGGTTCCCGTCAGATCACCGAAGTTAAGCGCTGTCGGGCAGGGCTAGCACTTGGATGGGTCTCCATCCGGTATGCTCAGCGCCGTTGGCAAGCGGCGTGCACCCAGCCCTTGTGAGGCAAACTGAGAAGCTACTTGATTGAGAGGTAGCGGATCCGGTCTCGGAAACTGACATAGGGGCGGGAGGGCGGTGTGCTGACCACATGCCCCTCCACATCCGCATCCAGAGATGCCTATGAGCTGAGGATGACGCGGCGACCGGTCGGTACCGTTGGGCCTTCATGGACTGTTCTGGAGTCCTAGATATATGAACAATACTTAAAAATTGGTCGAACAAGCGCCTTATAAGCCACTTCCTTCGTGGATGAGTTACATTTCCTTAAGATTCTGCCTATGTATCTGAACCAGGCGACTACTTTTCCCACTATTTGTTTTATGTGGTCATTCCCCTTAAGGTCGCTCTGGATAGTTACTCCTAGATATTTTACAGCGGGTACTGTTTCCAGTTGTTTATCATCAGTAGTGTAGCTATATAGTACTAGATTTCTTTTCCTATGTATGCGCAATGCGTCACATTTATTTACGTTCAGGATCAACTGCCAGAGCCTCCACCATTCATCAGTTCTTTAGAGGTCATTCTGCAAATCGTAACTGTTCCGTCTTGGTTCTTATAGCTATTCCGTATCACCCTTCTTTCGCTATGGTTTACCCCTATTTTTCTCAGGATTTCTAATATCTTGCACCATTTTGTATTGTCGAACAAATCCTATGAATTGTCTTAATTTTTCTTCAGCCTTACTTCTATTATCAATAACAACGACAGAACTGCCTCTCTGGCGCCTGCACATTTCCTGAAGACAAACTCATCGTCACCTAACAGATCTTCAATTTCCTTGTCCATTCTTCTGAGCAACTTGGATGCTTGAGCTGTTAAGCTGATTGTCGGCTAATTCTGTTTTGGGAATTGTGCTGATGATATTTTTCCGAAAGTCTGATGTTATATCACCAGTCACGTAGAGTCTACACAGCAGCGTGAACAGTCATTTGCTGCCACTTCTCTTTCCACCTATCCGCTCTCTCCTCTCCAGTTAACAGTGGAATTCTCGGTGCAATCTTGAATGTCACCGCCCTTGCTTTCAAGTTTATCGTAGGCTGTTTTGACTTTTCTATGTTTTGAGATAGTCCTTACGACAATCAATTGGCTTTAGATTTCTTCACATTATTCATGCAGCGATTTCGTCTTCGCTTCCGTGCATTTCCTATTTATTTCGTTCCTCAGAGACTGGTACTTCTGTATTCCTGCATCTCCCTGCACATTTTTGTACTTCCTTCTTTCGTCGATCAACTGAATTATTTGTTCTGTTACCCACGGTTTCTTCGCAGTTGCCTTCCTTGTACCTACCTTTCTCTTTACAGCCTCTAAAAGTGCAATTTTTAGAGATGTTCATTCCTCTTCAATTGAACTGCCTACTGAGCAATTCATTATCGCAGTATATATAGCCTCAAAGTACTTCAAGGGTATCTCTTCACTCCTTAGTACTTCTGCATCCCACATCTTCGCCTTTGACTCTTCCAAGTTTCTTAAGCCTACTAAATTGCGATCTGAGTTTATATCTGTTTCTGGGTATGCTTTAAAATCCAATTTCTGATTTCGGAATTTAATCTAATCAGAATCTTTCTCTGTCTCCCGGCCTTTTCCCAGTATATTTTCTCCTCTTGTGACTGTTGAAGAGAATATTCGTTATTATTAGCTGATATTTATTGCACGACACAATTATTATCCTGTCTTGGCACTACCAAACTCATATTCTGCCGTAACCACCTCTCCTGCTACCTCCCCTACAACTGCACTCTAGTCAACGAATCTTAGTACCACTATAACATTTTCTGCTGTTACTGAGATTACAACATATACTTCTGACCAAAAACCCTTGTCTTCTTTCCACTGTATCTAGATAGAGCCTTAGCATTTCGGTATTCAGGTTTTCTAGATTTTCTACCGCGTTCAAACTCCTTACATTCCACAACCGACTCGAAGAATGTAACCCTTTCGTTGGCTATTCAATCTTTTTCTCATGGTCACCTCCCCTTTGGCAGTCCCCTCCCGTAGGTCCGACTAGGGCTCTAACCCGAAATCTTCTGCCAATGGAGAGGTCATCATGACACTTAATCAGTTACAAGTTGCATGTGCTGTCGATATACATTATGTGTTCTTAATGCAGTGGTTTCTTCATGCCGCTGATCATTGCTGATTGTTCTGCCACTTACGGGCAGTTTCCCTCCCCAAGGGAAAGAGAGTGCCCTCAACCTCTGTTCGCTTATTCGCCTTCTTTGACAAGAGCGTTGGCAGAACGAGGGTGACTTCTTACGTCGGGAGACGTTAACCTCCCCCCCCCTTTTTTTTTTTGCGTATGTGGGTGCACCGAGCCGTGGCGGCTTCTGAGGACGCGTGCGTGATCCTATTGGCGCCATTTGTTCGCGTTCCATCGAGTCTGGCCGTCGTTATATTATCTTTCCTTAGTTGTGTGTTCCCTTAGGCGCTGTGAGGTAGTGAGAGTGTGTGGGACACAGAGCTGAACGGATGTGCTTGGGGATTGCAGCGAGTTAATGCCGTTGACCATTGGGCTATGAGGGCCAGTGTTTTTCTGCAGCGTGAACCTTTGCCACCTGAGAGTTCAGCTGACAAGGAGCGGCCCTCGTTATGTGTAACCTGGTTACGAAGAGTGTGGTGTTCTAAATACACCGAGATGTAATGGACAATTTGTTAGCAGCTTTGAGCAGGAGGGTGGTATTATCCGGTGCCAACCTGGAGTCCTGAAGCTATAGGTCTCCTTGACATTTGATTGAAATTATCTGTGAAGACTGTTCAGTAAGTACTGAGCTTAAAGATTGTTAATTCTGCCCTGATGTGATCTGGCCAGGAATCCGGTTCCTTTGTGCCTTTCAGTGACCCCTTTTAGGGGGGTGTGTGTCAATCTGGGGGTTTCTGTAAGTGCCTAGGTAGTATTCTGCAATTTTAATTTGGTACTTGAAATCGTTGTTTGTTATCATTGAGTATTTGATAGTGCTGATTGTAATTTCTGCTTGTTGTTGAAATTATGGCCCTTCCTTGGGCGAGTTACTGAATTTGCCCTGTTACTAAAGTTGTGTGCGCTCAGCCTAAAGGCACGCGCTTGTGGGTCACTTGTATGTGCGTGTTTGTATTTACACACTCTCGTACTCCATATTCAGGAGTCGTTCGTGTTATAAGTGTACATTTTAATCGGCCATCTCCTATTTGGTGCAAATCCAAATTACAGTCTCTATTATTCCCTAAGAGGTCTCATTGACTTATTTAATCTTGTTTGAATTAGTACGTAATTATTTTTTAAATCACTTTGTACAATGTTTCTTGTTATTACTAGGAAGGCTAACGGGCTATGTTTATGAGCGGGGCCCTACAATACTGAAGTTTTGATTTGATTTGATTTGATTTTAACAGGGAAACGAAAACAGATTAGGTTTAACCCGCCACTGCCCGCACCGAAACTAAGTTTATTGCGCGGTATCGCTCCCTGTCTATCTAGTAAAGCCAACCAGTGCCCTTACATAGTGCAAGGAGTCCCTGTACCAGTTTTTTGTTACACACTATTTCTTCAGGTCTAGTTGTCCTGAAGATTCTGTAAAGATTCTGTATCTTTTACTCTCCAACGCCTTGCATTCGAAGAAGAGGTGTGATGCAGTTTCTTCACCCTCATCACAGATCCTACATTTAGGGTCCTCTTCCGTAATACCCATTGTGTGTAGGTGTTTTTTGAAATTCCCATGGCCAGCTATCAGTCCAGTCATGAGTTTGATCTCTATCCTGTTCAATCACAGGATTACAGAGCTTCTTTTAAAACATGGCTTGGACATCATTACCTTACCATATTTCTGTTTATAGACCTTGGTCCAATATCCTACGTGCTGTTTCCTAAGCCAGTTCCGTAGTTGTAATTTAATCATAGCCTTGGTGATTGTCAGGACAGGTTCCGGTCCAATAAATGGAGTTATTGTCCCCATCCTAGCCATGAGTGGCCAGGGACCCATACTAGGTGTACCCTATTGCTTCCCCTTAGCTCCACCAGAGCCCTATGGTATTTTGCAACAATCTTAGATCTTGTTGCAGGAGCTGAAAATGGTTTCAGAGCTGCCGGGCTGTCTGAATAGATGTAGATGCTACGATCCTTGTGGCACCTACGCATATTCTCTTCCACACCTGACCTGACTGCAGTAATTTCAGCTTGGAATACAGAGGCCAGTTTTCCTAGAGAGATGATTCCCTCCACTTGGCTGAACGCCGTACACCCCTACCCCAACGCCTTGGTCTATTTTCGGATCATCAGTGAACCAAACGATGTCCCCCGTACCGCGTCGAACTGTTTTTTTTCCACTGCTCCCTGCTTCCAATTAGTATATTGTAAGGCCTGTCGAATCAGTTGGGAGTTATTATTTAATCGGCAGGCATTTCCCCAGCCATTCGTATATCTACCTCACTCACTATGTTAGTTCGAAATGGTTCAAATGGCTCTGAGCACTATGGGACTTAGCATCTGAGGTCATCAGTCCCCTAGAACTTAGAACTACTTAAACCTAACTAACCTAAGGACATCACACACGTCCAGCCCCGAGGCAGGATTCGTAGCTGCGACCGTAGCCTCAGGACAAATCCCATATGTTTCATCACCTGTAAGAGGAAGTAACGGAACAATCTATTGAAGGTCTGATAGAAATCGATGGAGGCGACAGTCCCTCTCAGGCAGCGCGCTGAGGATCTCTTTTAAGCCCCTGACGTCACCAGTGGCCATTTGTGTGTTGGCATCTCCCCGCTGTGCCGTTTGTTCTGGGGTGAGGATCATTGGCTAAGTTTTCTTAATGCAGGCTGCCAAAAGCATGGCGAAGATCCATGATGTCACCGAGATCCAGTAAAACTCGATTAGTTATCCATTGGATCCTGAGTACTGCACCATTGCTCAAGCCGTCCACCAGGTACTCAGACGAGACTTCCTCCATTAATGCCATTGCTGTTGCTGTGTCGATAGTGTGTGTGGTCTGTTGTAACGCTTCTGCAGTGGGTTCATCATCTACAGTTCTTTCCTGGTAAAAATGATACTCTATGGCTGCTTGGGTCGTATAGGAGCGACCGCCTCGCGTCGTAAGACGTATGATTAACAGTCGTCGGTGTCGGTGCATGTCTGCCACAAAGTGGTGCATTACCGCTTGGTCGGGTCGTCACAAGACTATGGTGTCTTCTAATCGGCGTTTATCAACGATAGTATGTGTCATTATTGTTGTCGGTCCGGCGATGGTAGCAGAAAGTCGAGGTCTTTTGGCACCTTGTAGTTGAAGTCCAGGGTCTGCCTTCCCAAACCACATATGTGTCTTGAGAATTGTCGGTTTGACTCAGAGGAGCCACCACGCCACTGACGTCGTTCACAGCCTGCACACGTCGCGGAGACTTGCTGACGTCAGTCCCGGTCCTGGGGGTGTGTTACTTTCATCTTCCACAGGCCCTTACTACTCCAGACTTATTGAGGACGGAGATGCATCGTGCAGACATAGCCAATGTGATCAGAGAAGGCTAGAGGCCATCGTATGGCGGCCACCACTCTTCTGTGTGAGACCTTGTGACACATTTATGCAATCCAGTCAGCTTGCCGAATGACTGTAAGGTGTGTGTGTTCAGAGCCGTCACCGTGTATCTGTTCGCACATGTCTCACAAGTGAAGATTGCGAATCACCATACAAGGTTTGTAGCTTGGGATTTGGTCATTGGGATGAAGGACGCAGTTAAAATCATTAGTGAAGGCGCTTCGTTTGTACCGTCATAGGAAAAGATGGAAGTTGTCAGCGGATCAGAGCCTGAACCGGTCACGATTTCTGGTGGCGTCCCACGGTGCTTACACATCAATGAATCGGGTGTCGAGGACCTTGACCGCTAATCCTCGTGCGGAAAGAAGTGATGTCACTGGATTCGATACCGTTATGCACTAAAATCGCAATGTCGATGTTGTGAGACCACCAGGGGCCATATACATTGCGTAACCATAAGAGTTCGGGGGCGCGTTCGTTCTCACTTGTTGTAGGAATGCAAAGTCGAATCCTCAGCCTCGTATTATGGTGCATTGGTGAGGACGCCACGATGGACGTCACACCCCGCAAACAGCGGCCCTTTCAGTGTTGTTCAGACCTCAGCGGGACCCGCCTGGTGTCCTGCTGAGTGCCGACGTCCACGATGTGGGCTCGGAAGTCTGTTCACGTTCCATAAAATCGTGGAGGCTGTAGAAAGGGGCCGAGTGGCTTTGCAGCCTGCGCTGAAGCCTCCCTGCTGATCACTGTTCGCCGTAGAGGATTGGTAGACGGACTCCAGCCGCCCCGTCGTCCGTTCTGCAGGGTTCGAGTTGGTGACGACGGTATCAGCCTCATGGTTGGCGTCTTACAGTGTCAGTTCTTCTTCCCTCTGCGAGTGGATCCTGCGGCGTCACTTTCGGCGTTTCGGTGAATGCTGTTTTCGTCTGTGGCCCTCCGTGTTGGAAGATGTCACTGACTCACGTTTCGCCAGCGTATCTGTTGGTACGATAAGTGTATCGATTGCCATTCTGCGTGACCGCCGACGCAAAGTTACTGGGAGGATTGTCGGCGTCAGTGGAGATGCCTCGTCGTGCGGTGGAAGTTGTGTGATCCGACGTTGGATGCACTCGGAACATCGGTGACCTTCCCTCCCATGTCCAGTACACGTTTTACGCAGTCCGTCATAAATAACGATGGCCTAGCAGCCTCTTATATGGAGGTATGATCTCACATGTCATCGCAGTTCAGTACGCACCTGGTGTACTCCGTTGAGGGATGGTTACATCTTAAATTGGGTCCACTTTTCTGCCAAGTGTTCTTCTATTGTACCGTAGGGGCTACGACGTCTGTCGCTGGGATTTCAAAGGGTAGTTCGAATATGCGTATAGTCCGCAGTCCCAGTCCGCCATTGTCAACCTCGAAGTTGCAACATTTGTGTCTGCTTCGCAGAAATAGAGTCCTTCTTTCATCTCTCGTAGAACTCTGTCGCATGTAGCGCCGTTAATAAGTTTCACATCGCCCGCGTTATTTACAATCGAAAAGTGAATGCCGACGATGTCGGCATCTGGGATCTTGACCTCTTCCTTTAAAAGCACTCGAAATCGAGTGCTTTTGGTGTTGCAAGATCGTCTCTAAAAGCAAATTTCAGTGTTGATTTACAGTATTGATTCACCATGATCTAGTCGCGCTACGACGACACGTTAGTGCGGGCGAAGGAAGTAAACAAGGCGAGCGTGCTCGCGCTGCATACGGAAACGCACAGCGCGTGTGCTCTTCTCGGCTACTAAAGCCAGACTGGCCCTTAGACCGCTTACGGCCAAACATGGAAAGTCTGATGCTTCTCCACTGAAAGTGTATTTGCTTTGTAAAGCCATTCGTCTGTTTC
The DNA here is from genome assembly GCF_023897955.1 of Schistocerca gregaria. NCBI lineage: Eukaryota > Metazoa > Arthropoda > Insecta > Orthoptera > Acrididae > Schistocerca > Schistocerca gregaria. Next base: position 669,581,280 of record NC_064920.1, read on the forward strand.
AGCGCTACGCAGAATTTACTTAGAGGGCAGAAATTGCAACTACGCTCTCCGTTTATTTATTTAACTACGCTTTTATTTTGTCTTATGCCAACTGTACAATACCTTTACTTAACGTTTCTGGAAAATAATAGAATTGGTCTTATGTTTTTTTTTATTTTCCTAGATTTAATTTAATTTTTATTACTAATGGGTTTGTTATGATGTTTCGTTCGTTTTGCACCTTGCAATAGGTATATCTCTGAGCCCACTAAAGACACATCATTATAATTTAAAACGAAACATGTCTGACAGAGAATAAATTGCTATTATTTAGCTGCACGTAAGAGGTTCAAATGGTTAAAATGGCTCTGAGCACTATGGGACTTATTATCTGAGGTCAGTCCCATAGACTTAGAACTACTTAAACCTAACTAACAGGACAGCACATACATCCATGCACGAGGCAGGATTAGAACCTACGACCGTAGCAGCAGCGCGGTTCCGGACTGAAGCGCCTAGAACAGCTCGGCCACAACAGCCGGCAAATAAGAGATACTCCTTTATTACCAGTGCAATCCATTCACATACATAAAAAACATCCCTTCGAGTCGGGCGAAGCGCTTTTGTGTTTCTCAATATCTCCTTCCCTGACTACCTGCGACGATTTAAGTAAACACGCCACAGAGTTGCAAATGGCGATTGCCTGAGGTGCCGCGGAGAGAGTACCTGCGATTTAATGCAGGAAGGTGTAGTTCTTTGCTCCATGAAAAAGAAAAATAGCTTCCCCGCAAGAAAAGAAGCGGTGGCGGGACGTAATATAAAAACTCATTAAGCGTCCGGCAGGCGGCTTATTGCGTTATGCTGCGGCGGCGGCAGTGGCCCGCGGCAGGAAATGAAAGCTCTGCTCGGCGCGCCTTTATCTGGGTTCTCGGGCCATTTGCAAGTGCTGGCACTCGGCACCAGGTGACGCCGCCCCCGGCTGCTAATTTCCTCTCCTCCTGAGCGTCGCGTGCAGGAGGGGGGAGTACCTACTTCCGGTGGCTGTACTGCTGACACGAGCGTAATATCTTTGTTACCGACAAGTAGTCGCTCCCTCAGCGTGAGCAATGGTGGCTCTGAGCACTATGGGACTCAACATCTGAGGCCATCAGTCCCCAAGAACTTAGAACTACTTAAACCTAACTAACCTAAGGACATCACACACATCCATGCCCGAGGCAGGATTCGAACCTGTGACCGTCGTGGTCGCCCTGTTCCAGACTGAAGCTCCTAGAACCGCTCTGCCATATCGGTCGGCAGTAAGGGTGGGTCTTTATGTCACCCAATGTTTACCTTGGACTGGTCATAAACTTACTTTAATCTAAGTAAATAACCTATTTCGTCGCTAGGTTAGTGACCTCTTCCGTGGCTTCCGGTAGGCATTCTGTGCAGTTTCGCTTGACGTTGGTCTGTACAATAGCCATACCTACTTTAATCTTACAGCTTTCATGGATTTCAATTGTCTTTATGTGACCTGAGCGCCTCTGATCATGATGGATGTAACATGTTTTGCGTAATGCAGTCCAAGTAAGATACTCTTAGCGGTATCGAAGCATGGGTCAAGTGTAAAAATAAATAAAAATGAGCAACTGACTGCCTGTGTACATCATTCCACATCTATATCTACATGCTTACTCTACAATTCACAGTTGAGTGTCTGGCAGAGGGTTCAGTAATTGGGAAGTTACAGTTCCTAACAGTTGTGTTCTGTTTTATATAACTGCCTGGCAGAAGAAGAGAAGCCCTCGGAAGACAGTGTCTGTACATCTACATCTACATGGATACTCTGCAAATCACAATTAAGTGCCTGGCAGAGGGTTCATCGAACCACCTTCACAATTCTATATTATTGCAATCTCGTATAGCGCGTGGAAAGAATGAACACCTATATCTTTCCGTTCGGTCTCTGATTTCCCTTAGTTTATCGTGTTGATCGTTCCTCCCTATGTAGGCGGGGTCAACAAAATACTTTCTCATTCAGAGGAGAAAGTTGGTGACTGGAATTTCGTGAGAAGCTTCCGTCTCAACGAAAAACGCCATTCTTTTAATTATTTCCATCCCAAATCCTGTTTTATTTCTGTGACACTCTCTCCCATATTTCGCGATAATACAAAACATGCTGCTTTTCTTTGAACTTTTTTGATGTACTCCGTCAGTCCTATCTGGTAAGGATCCCACACCGCGCAGCAGTATTCTAAAAGAGGACGGACAAGCACAGTGTAGGCAGTCTCCTTAGTATCTGTTACATTTTCTAAGTGTCCTTCCAATAAAACGAAGTCTTTGGTTAGCCTTCCCCACAACATTTTCTATGTGTTCCTTCCAATTTAAGTTGTTCGTAATTGTAATACCTAGGTATTTAGTTGAGTTTACTGCTTTTAGATTAGACTGATTTATCGTGTAATCGAAGTTGAAGAAGTTCCTTTTAGGCCTCATGTGGATGATCTCACAATTTTCGTTATTTAGGGTCAACTGCCACTTTTCTCACCATTCACATATTTTTTCTAAATCGTTTTGCAGTTTGTTTTTATCTTCTGATGACTTTATTACTCGATAAACAACAGCGCCATTTGCAAACAATCGAAGACGGCTGCTCAGATTGTCTTCCAAATCGTTTATATAGATAAGGAACAGCAGAGGGCCTATAACACTACTTTGGGGACCGCCAGAAATTACTTCTGTTTTACTGTACCCTTTGTAAGGAGAGTGTCGGAAATATCCGTTACATTGAAAACAATATAGCTGACTTAACGCTATTGGTTCAAATGGCTCTGAGCACTATGGGACTCAACTGCTGTGGTCATTAGTCCCCTAGAACTTAGAACTACTTAAACCTAACTAACCTAAGGACATCACACACATCCATGCCCGAGGCAGGATTCGAACCTGCGACCGTAGCAGTCGCACGGTTCCGGACTGCGCGCCTAGAACCGCGAGACCACCGCGGCCGGCACTTAACGCTATTCTTTGCATTGTATAAGCACTCAGATATCGACAGTAATAATGTGAGGGCGAAACATGGGAACGCGACTCTAAGCATCGTTGTCAGACGAGGTCTGTCTGCGAGAGTGGAAGTAGTAGTCGAGAGCTCGGAGACAGAAGGCGTGTCACGCTGCCCTGACGTCGGTGATGGCAGATCTTACCACACTCAAGGCTGATTTCATTTACATAGCCAAAAGAGATTTAGGTGGCTTAAGTACCCTTGGAGATGGAATTCAAGGTAAAATTCGCAAGGGTAGCGCAAAAGTAATTGCAGAGTTACGCTCGTGATCGTTAGTCCGAGTCTGCAATAATCCAATGTTTTGCTTGTCACTTAAAGAAACCTCTTTATCCTACAAATAATAATAATTATTCACCACATCTAATAAATAAATGCTGTGGTTATTAAATGTTAATTTAACTTTGAAATTGAAATAATTTGTCAATCTGGCACTCAGCCATTATTGACACCTATGTCATTGTCATTGTCTATTATTGGTCATGATGATTTCTGAAGTTTTAAATAGACTTAATGTACGAAATCTCTTCTCACAAGTTATTTAGCAGTTAACAGAACCCAAGCAAACTCGTTTTCATTAAATTTATCCTAGTAATAATAAGCTTTAGTCGCTGCTGCATGCTGCTGGGAATAGCTGTAAACCACTTGAAAAAAGGCAGTCATCTAAAGAGGTGAGTGCAAAACGTAGGGCCAAAACAGAAACACTAACACACCATAACATGTCATGTACTCTAATCCAGTAAATTCCGTTGCACAAGTCAGATTCTATACCACTTGTAAATTCTTATTCAAAAACGCAGTCAGATAGCTTAGGTATTCAAGGTTACAGGTTCATTTGCTCCTGTAGTTTCTCATATTCAAACACGTAGTCAGATAGCTTATCCAAATGTTAGTTTTAAGTTTTTCAGGTAACGATCTGTTGAGGCTTAAAGGACAGTGAAACTGACACTCATACAGCACTCACACAGTGTTATGCAGATTAGATTCTGTTTACTGATAGCTCGGGTTGCTTATAGAGTCCATTTTCGCAGACGAACATAGGTAATATTAGTTGTAGCTACGATACATATTGGTTGCATATACGTTACGACTTAGAGACCATAGGCAGATATGTAAATGATCAGTCACAATTAAATTATTATGACATGGTCGAATGGATGTCACATTTAAACCCAATGATTCGCCCCCGTCTGGGGAGGACATTTTCAAGGGTGATCGCAGCTTCGTTCGGTATCCATTTCACGCCCTGGCTCGCTACTGACTGCAGCAAAATTCCGTTCACGCGTTCTCCCGTGCAGTAGCGTGACGTCACATGCTTCGAATACCCAAGCACGAGTGGCCGTTGTCGACTGCCGTCGTGCCATGGCGCTATCAACCCATGATAGAGGGCTGGTACGTATCTGATTCAGCATCGGGATCCAACTGTCAGTCAATTTCACGCCCTCCTGCTTTCTATTGAAATTCCTGGGGCGTTTTTCAATCTCTGACGCCTCTGTACATAGCCTTTCATAGGTATCCGATTGTGGCTGCCAGTATTTGTATCAAAATAATTGATGATGTCTCCTGACTGCAAAGCATGTTCCACAACAGGTGCTCTGTCAATATGCCCCATTCTACAGTTGCCGTTATGCTCTTCTCGTCGAATTTGGCTATTCTTTTTGTAGTACCCACATACATCTCCCCACAACTACGTGACTTTTTTTTTCCATTGATTTTCAAGCACCCTTGTTCAGTTTTAGGTGATCCTGTGTCTTCCGGGTTGGTTTGTAGATTATCGTGGTATTCCATTTTTCCAGGATTTTCCCTATGCCTCCTTAATGAAAGACAGGAAAGCTTTCGATTTCACAGGCGCTTGTGCGTCGCTATGAGTTTTGCGCTACAGTCTTAGCGGATGAATAACCAGTCATGAGAACTGCATTGGTGAGATGTTTTAATTCCGCTTCAAGCAGATCTAGCTCGCAGGTTTTCCTTCGTCTATCCGCCAAAGTTTTTATGGTGCCTCGCTTTTGATAGAGGAGGCAAGGGTTGATTATTCTTGATGTGCTGGCTTCCAAGGAAGAAGGTGGCAACTCAACCAACTTGCCCAAAACCCACACACACAGACCGTTACATACACTGGATTCGAACTGTTACCAATGTATCAAGAAGTTTCACATCAGCGCTCTCTCCGCTGCAGAGTAACAATTTCATTCTGTGAATAATTGTCTCCCTGCAACCTTCTGTGACATTCCCAGCCATTGGTCGTGGAATAACGGAAGGTGGAATAGGAGGTAACCGCTCCAAACAGGCTGCCATTAACAGCACAACGAAAATAACTGCCTTTGGAATAGTGCCCTGACTGGGTATCATGGACTGCCGTTGATGGCATCGCATTGTGATCAGCGATGAAGCCCGGTTCTGCAGTGCTCTGGATGATATAGCTACAAACACGGCTCGTATCTCTATGACCTTTCTACGTGAAGGTGAGGTACTCCAGTGGCCTGTAAAAATCTCCAGATCTGTCACAGACAGGTGTGTGGCACCACCTCGGACCTCAATTCCGTCTCAATCCCAGTATCATAGCGGCTTTGACTCCCTTTCCAAACAAATTAGTGCATGCATCCAGGCCAGAGGATGTGGAATGCCAAACTGACAATTTGGGCAACTTGTAAATTCTTTTAAATTTGACTCGATTATATACATAAGCGAAAATAACTGCTGAGTCAAAGTAATGCGCATAAATACGCAGAAATACCAATTACTGTATGATCACATGACTGCAGAACAATCCCTCGAAGCACCCACATCCTTTAAGTATCTCTGAGTATGTGTACGGAACGATCTGAAGTGGAACGATCACATTTAACTACTCGTAGTAATTTCGCCAGACTGAGATGCACTGGAAAAATCCGCAGCCAGTATAGAGCACCCACGAAGGAGGTAGTTTATATACCCTTCATCAACCGTTAATTGAATATTACTCGTCTGTCCAGGACCCTTACTAGTTGGATTAATAGAGGACTAAGATGACGACAGAGTTCATCACAGGATGCTTTAGTTTTCGCTGAATCACAAAGCTGGTAGAAAACCCAAAGAGATACTGGTTGTGTGTAAAGTACCTCTGCGGCAACACGCAACCAGTACCTTCACTGTGTGCTAGCAATGGTGATATTACTGACTACGCCGCTTACTGATGACACCGCCAGTAAAGCAGAGTTACTAAACACGGCTTTCCTAAATTCCTTCACCAAACAAAACGAAATAAATATTCCAAAATTCGAATGAAGAACTACTGCCAATATGAGTAACTCAGAAGTAGATTTATAGGTGTAGTGAATCAGCTTAAATCACTTAATAAAGGCAAGGAATCCGGTCCAGATTGTATTCCAGTCACGTTCCTTTGAAAGTATGCATTACAATAGCTCCATACTTAGCAGTCATACACAACTGTTCGCTCGTCGAAAGATCTGTACCTAAACACTGGAAAGATCTATAAGTTACACCACTACCCATGACAGGAAATACGAGTAATCCGCTGAATACAGACCGATATGACTAACGACAATTTGCAGTGTGGTTGGGACGTACAAGGTGTTCCAAAATTATGATTTACCTCGGTGTGGATTCCGCATAAAATAGTAGCGACGGAGGACATCGAAAACAAAGAAAGGCAGCTCGTTTGGTACTGTCATGGATATGATACGCGAATTACTGTCGTAGTCATTTAAAGAAATACTTTGACGTTGCGACAGGATCTTCTCATAAAATTTCAGTCACCTAATTTCTTCCCAGCGTGTAGAAATACTTTGCTGGCGCCATCTACGTAATAAAATAAGACAAACCAGAGCTCGCATGGAAAGATTTAAGTGTTCGTTTTTTCCGAGAGTGGAACAGCAAAGAAAAGGCTTGAAGGTGGCTCGATGAACGCTCTGCTAGGGACTAAACTGTGAACTGCAGAGTAATCAAAGACATATAGGTGAAAGGGTCAAAGAGATTTCGTCCAACACCAGTGACAGACGTTACAAGAGATGCATTGTGCATCACGGTGCGGTTTACTATCAAAATTCCTAGAGACTACGTTCCTACAAGGGTCAACCAATACAATTTTTCGTCACGCGACTCGAAAATTCCATAAATGTAAAATTATAGAGATTCGAAGTCGCACGAAGGCCTACCAGCAATTGTTCTTCCCACGTATCGTTCACTACTGAAACAGGGAAGTGAGAAGGCGAATGCATTATGCATCTTAAGGTGACTTATGCAGTATAGACGAAGATTATAACGGTCGGAACACGGTTTCGAGTGAGTTTCAGGGGAAGCAGTACGTGACTGTAATCTTGTTGTATATCAGAAGCATTTCAGGTCCGTACAACTCGAGCGTAAGAAGTATGAAGAGCTGTGAGACACTGTCAGCAGATATTTGAAAGCTGTAATACTGGTGTTATCCCATTTAAGTGTGTGGGTTGACGTGGATTCTTTGGACAGACCTTCCAACGTTTTACCATTGTACACATCACGCTATCTTGAAAGACGTCATGTTTACGCCAGTGATAGATTTTTTTATTAAAAGGATGATATGCGTTGGCCGTAATATTGATGTTTTATTGATAGCAGAATCGATTTTCGATCACATAGTGATCATCTTCAATGCTGTACAAATTAAACTCAGACACTGGTATCAAGTTATCAATAACTAAAAGTGAGAAGCGATCACAATATTGTGTTTGGTGCAGTGCTGTACAAATTAAACTCAGACACTGGTATCAAGTTATCAATAACTAAAATTGAGAAGCGATCACAATATAGTGATCGCTTCTGAGTTTTGGTTATTGATAACTTGATACCAGTGTCTGAGTTTAATTTGTACAGCACCGAAGATGATCACTATGTGATCGAAAATCGATTCTGCTATCAATAAAACATCAATATTACGGCCAACGCCGAATCTTCCTTTTAATTTAACATATATGGTCGTTGTGCACACAGCATTCCATGGAGTCGCCAGCCAATAAAATTTTTATTCCCACTATTGCAATTTCGGTCTTAGGCTATTATCAAGTGCAGATGTTTTGGCTTTAAGCCACGTCTGCTTTATACAAGCTGACACATTTATATGTCGTTGTCGTTTGCTGTTATATACAATGAAATATTAATGTGTCAATTTGTATAAAGTAGACATGGCTTAAAGCCAAAACATCTGCACTTGACAGTGACCTATGGCCGAAAGTGCAATAGAGGAAATAAAGAGTTTAACAGCGACTGGCGTAAACATGATGTCTTTCAGGAAATTTCACATGACTTTGAATCCCAGTTATGAAAAATTAATTACATCCTGCTTCATTTGAATGCATCACCAGCGTTGCTTGCCTGACTAGACACGTGTTGTACATTGGTACGCCGTGTGGATCTTTTTATTTACTTTCCACCCATTGAGCAGTCATAGTTTGGTCTCTAGTAATGGTTACAGTTGGCTCAACTGATAAAAACTAGTGTCTCGAACCTGTTGCTTAATCGAAGTGGTTTCCAGATTCTTCTAATATGAATAGTCCTTCGTATGTATGGGCCCATAGCTGTTGCAGATTTTGTGAGAGAGGTCAGCTTCCTGCGTAGGTTGTTATTTTATTTTCTAATAAACAAGTTATTTCACAATTTATCGATTAGCTATTTTCACTCCCATGGTCATTAACAACCAACAGCACAATGGAAACTATAATGCAGCATTATATATTCCACACATCCTTATGGACGAAGCAGCGTCTGTTGGCATACTTAATCGGGGTTTCTCACAACAACAGTAGGTACAGGCAGAACTATCTCACACATGAAGTCCTTAATTGTGTTATTTTTCCATTCCCATTCCACGGACTTCACGTCAGAGAAAGCTGTGCACATACATACTACCGCAGTACGAAACCCTAGGTATGAACGCCATCACAAGTTGCTTCCTTCGAGTAAAGTATACAATATATCATGCTACATGCATTACAAAAAAGGGTTCAAAGGTATGTGAAATCTTATGGGACTTAACTGCTAAGGTCATCAGTCCTTAAGTTTACACACTACTTAACCTAAATTATCCTAAGGACAAACACACACACCCATGCCCGAGGGAGGACTCGAACCTCCGCCGGGATCAGCCGCACAGTCCATGACTGTAGCGCCGTAGACCGCTCGGCTAATCCCACGTGGCTACATGCATTTCAGTTCTTACTGTTATATTGCTTGATAACGCTGAAGGTGACGAAATTAGCTAATTTCTAAATTCCGAAATAAAGTGTTTACTTCAAAACATAACAACAGCTTACGCGGGCAAATGATTTCCCTCAATTATTTCACTCCAGACTTTTCCGAGTATTATCAATTGCAGAGGTCAGTCTACGATGGAATATGACTTCCTACAAGAAATATTCGAGAACTGTTAGTGGTGCTGTGTAACTGAGGGCAGTTTGCGCAGGAAAATAAATTACTTTCGTCAAGAAATATTCTAGTGTTCTTTGTGGTGCTGGGTAGCAGAGCTCAGCCTACGTAGGAAAATAGCTTAGTGCCTGTGTTGTGCAGAAGTACAATGCAATCTGATCTTGTCTATTTTGTTACAGTGTGCAAAGTTCCTTCGGACATCCGTGCACTTCCAAATGAACAGGCACTGCGGCGCGGCGGCTACAGGCGCTACGAAATGTATTCGCGGTTGCGAATATGGACAAGCATCATCTGCATAATGGAATGACGGCAGTGAAACTTTGTGCTGAACCGGGACGTGAACCCTGACTTTCGGCTTCTCGCGAGCGGTCGTCTTCCCATTAAGCTAACCGTACGCGCTTCAAATATTACTTCCATTCTTTAATCACGTTTCTACAACCTGCACTCGTACATGCATTATGTGTATTCCCATACAGGGGAGACATTTTAATTGAAACTCTCTCGTCCGGTGTTGGCGGAAAAGTACGATATTGCAGTTCCTGTAGTACGTTAGTGCACATTGCATCGTACTTCCGAAAAACGCAGGCACGGCAAATTCGTATTTCTCCGCCAACACTAGGCAAGTGGCTTTCAATTAAAATGTCTCTCCTGCGCAGGAATATATATATATATATATATATATATATATATATATATATATATATATATATATATATATATATATATAATGGATGTACTAGTGCAGGTTGTAGACACATAGGAGACGAAATTTGGAAGTTTGGGTATGGCCTTGAAGCGTGTACAGTAGCTCAGTGTGTACGGTCAGAGCGTTAGCCTCCCTCTGTAATAAAAATAAAACTGAGTTAACGGAACGACGTCGAACTTGAACAGTGTCATGGGACGTCCGCCCTGAAAAAAAAAAAAATCCCTGAATGAGTGCGTTGACAACAAACTTTAACGTGTGTCAGGAACATCCGCCTCGAACAAATAAGAAAACTGGTAAGGCGACGACTCGCGATAAGCAGGAAATTCCGATTCGACTCCGGATCGAGCACAAATTTTTACCGTCGTCATTGCTTTATACAGGTGATGGTTGTCCGTATTCGCAACTTTGAATACATTTCATGTACATCTCCCAGTATTGTGCTGGGTGTCTGGGGCCTCGTAGTTGCGATATGTTGTAGGCCATTGATGATGTACCATAGTGATAAAATCGCTGAGTTACTCTTTTGATTATTGTTTTGAGAAATGGCATGTCGAGTTACATCGGTTATACTGCACAGTTCTTTTTTTTCAATTTACTGGTTTTCGGGACATGCCCATACATCCATGTCAATAGTGGAGGGTCACTTGTGACGAAACCTGTCCGCGAGTGGAGAAGATCTCCCTCTCGACTGTGAATCGAACCCGGACCCCTGCGTTTAGCAATCCGCCACGTTGTCCGCGCAGCTACCGAGTTGCACGGTATGCATCTTGCTCGCGAGCTATGATCGTAACTGCAAGTTCGACCACACCTTCTGCAGGGAGCTCTCTCGACGATGGAAATACGAAACTCAAATGTCCGTGCTCTCTACTCCTCGATGACAACCAACCGTTCATGTATTGTACGACTAATGACCGCTCTCCCGGAAAATGAGGTTTTCCACGGAGCACACCTCCACGGAAGTTTTAATAACGGAATTCCAGAAGACTCAGTACTAGCCTGAATTGTTGTTTTCATGTATTTAACTTCATTCCTAGGATGTACAAGGTTCAACAGCTGCAAACATCACAGGATGCAAAAGGAGAATACATCGTTGATTTTCAGCGCAGCGTTCTTCCAAGGTTGGTATGGTCTGACGTACATAAGTCGTTCCACATTGGCTAGGTGTTTTGTATACTCTGCAGGAGTATACAATCCTTTACCGATCGAAAAAGATGGTGTACGAATAATCACATTAACTTGCAACTTTCGAAGAGAAAAGTAAAGTTGTTTCCATCTGGCATCTATGACTGAAGATCGTCTTGGTTCGGTAGTGACCGCATCCGTATCGAATACTGTATAAGTTGGGCGGTTGTGATGCTCCAGATCGACTACCGTGGAGTCTCGTGAAGTGACATGCCAACGAAAATTCCGTATCTGGCGACAGAGGTGGCTATTGGACAAAATCATCACAACTGTATCACTGATGTGCAAACTTTACGTCAGAGTGACCTCCAACTTAGCATGAAGTGCAACGCCTTCCCGTAGTGGAAAAAAGGCTGTTGGTGTAACAAAATTTGAACATTTATTTTTTCTAAATTTTTCAAACAGTGGGAAAATTGGAGTTTCTTGATATGTGATCTAAATGTTGACTAGCATTTGAAGCAATTTTAATTTATCTCGACAAAAGTAATATAGTCATAACTGCGTGCATTAAACGTATGTTTCTGATACGAGAATAAATAATACAGCCTCGAAATACTAAACATAATGCATCAGTTCTGCCCAAGAGGACCTTCGACTTGTCTTCCACATCCACGGGTAGTGCTGGTCAGCCAATGGGGTCACTTTTCAGCCACTGCGTTTTAACATACATGCCTTTGAATTAGTCTACGCCAGCTGCGTGATGGAACCATTTTCGTAGCCATTTCCTGTTCCCGCTAATACTACACTCCTGGAAATTGAAATAAGAACACCGTGAATTCATAGTCCCAGGAAGCGGAAACTTTATTGACACATTCCTGGGGTCAGATACATCACATGATCATACTGACAGAACCACAGGCACATAGACACAGGGAACAGAGCATGCACAATGCCGGCACTAGTACAGTGTATATCCACCTTTCGCAGCAATGCAGGCTGCTATTCTCCCATGGAGACAATCGTAGAGATGCTGGATGTAGTCCTGTGGAACGGCTTGCCATGCCATTTCCACCTGGCGCCTCAGTTGGACCAGCGTTCGTGCTGGACGTGCAGACCGCGTGAGACGACGCTTCATCCAGTCCCAAACATGCTCAATGGGGGACAGATCCGGAGATCTTGCTGGCCAGTGTAGTTGACTTACACCTTCTAGAGCACGTTGGGTGGCATGGGATACATGCGGACGTGCATTGTCCTGTTGGAACAGCAAGTTCCCTTGCCGGTCTAGGAATGGTAGAACGATGGGTTCGATGACGGTTTGGATGTACCGTGCACTATTCAGTGTCCCCTCGACGATCACCAGAGGTGTACGGCCAGTGTAGGAGATCGCTCCCCACACCATGATGCCGGGTGTTGGCCCTGTGTGCCTCGGTCGTATGCAGTCCTGATTGTGGCGCTCACCTGCACGGAGCCAAACACGCATACGACCATCATTGGCACCAAGGCAGGAGCGACTCTCATCGCTGAAGACGACACGTCTCCATTCGTCCCTCCATTCACCCCTGTCGCGACACCACTGGAGGCGGGCTGCACGATGTTGGGGCGTAAGCGGAAGACGGCCTAACGGTGTGCGGGACCGTAGCCCAGCTTCATGGAGACGGTTGCGAATGGTCCTCGCCGATACCCCAGGAGCAACAGTGTCCCTAATTTGCTGGGATGTGGCGGTGCCGTCCCCTACGGCACTGCGTAGAATCCTACGGTCTTGGCGTGCATCCGTGCGTCGCTGCTTTCCGGTCCCAGGTCGACGGGCACGTGCACCTTCCGCCGACCACTGGCGACAACATCGATGTACTGTGGAGACCTCACGCCCCACGTGTTGAGCAATTCGGCGGTACGTCCACCCGGCCTCCCGCATGGCCACTATACGCCCTCGCTCAAAGTCCGTCAACTGCACATACGGTTCACGTCCACGCTGTCGCGGCATGCTACCAGTGTTAAAGACTGCGATGGAGCTCCGTATGCCACGGCAAACTGGCTGACACTGACGGCGGAGGTGCACAAATGCTGCGCAGCTAGCGCCATTCGACGGCCAACACCGCGGTTCCTGGTGTGTCCGCTGTGCCGTGCGTGTGATCATTGCTTGTACAGCCCTCTCGCAGTGTCCGGCGCAAGTATGGTGGGTCTGACACACCGGTGTCAATGTGTTCTTTTTTCCATTTCCAGGAGTGTATTTCTTATCAATGTGTGACGTCCTGCCAGTAGTTTTCAAAAGCTTTTTGCACCAAGGGTTGGAAAACATCTGGTATCATGTGAAATTCACTAGCTCTTGAGTCAGCACAGTAGAGCCTCAGCCGCCAACCATTCAGAAGGGAAGTCTGATTCGTCACTTCAAGGCTAGGTAAGGCCCCACTTCCTGCCCACTGGATGCCGGAAACTATCTGTGGGGTCCATGAAAGCCAAAGGACTATCCTACGCGAGCGTCCATGAATGATAATATAATGTTGTATAAAAAACTTGAAATACGAACAGCGCTCCACATTCAGTCTAGGATAGAGCAACACCTCGCTCTACCTGTAGACCGTAGTCGGTATTTGTACATTTCTTTCTACTGTTACATGATCGCACACAGAAAAATTATTCTTGAGGCAGGTCCTCAGATCTTTTCAGTGTTGTCACCTGCAGCGCCGAGGTCGCCAATGCAAACTAGTGTTGCGGCGTTGGACTTCCAACATTGGTGATTTTTTTTTTTTTTTTTTTTTTTTTTTGTTGTCGTCAGTCCACTGACTGGTTTGATGCGGCCCGCCACGAATTCTTTTCCTGTGCTAACCTCTTCACCTCAGAGTAGCACTTGCAACCTACGTCCTCAATTATTTGCTTGACGTATTTTTGCCCTCTACAGCTTCCTCTAGTACCATGGAAGTCATTCCCTCATGTCTTAGCAGATGTCCTATCATCCTGTCCCTTCTCCTTATCAGTGTTTTCCACATATTCCTTTCCTCTCCGATTCTGCGTAGAGCCTCCTCATTCCTTACCTTATCAGTCCACCTAATTTTCAACATTCGTCTATAGCACCACATCTCAAATGCTTCGGTTATCTTCTTTTCCGGTTTTCCCACAGTCCATGTTTCACTACCATACAATGCTGTATTCCAGAAGAACATCCTCAGAAATTTCTTCCTCAAATTAAGGCCGGTATTTGATATTAGTAGACTTCTCTTGGCCAGAAATGCCTTTTTTTGCCATAGCGAGTCTGCTTTTGATGTCTTCCTTGCTCCGTCCGTAACTGATTATTTTACTGGCTAGGTAGCAGAATTCCTTAACTTCATTGACTTCGTGACCATCAATCCTGATGTTAAGTTTCTCACCGTTCTCATTTCTACTGCTTCTCATTACCTTCGTCTTTCTCCGATTTACTCTCAAACCATACTGTGTACTCATTAGACTGTTCATTCCGTTCAGCAGATCATTTAACTCTTCTTCACTTTCACTCAGGATAGCAATGTCATCAGCGGATCGTATCATTGATATCCTATATTGGTGATATGAGAAATTTATTGGAAATTTGTGGTAAGGTCTTATGGGACCAAACTGCTGACGTCATCGGTCCCTAGGCCTACACAGTACTTAATTTAATTTAAAGTAACGTACGCTATGGACAACACACATATCCATGCTCGAGGGAGGACTCGAACCTCCGACGGGAGGAGCCGCATGGACCGTGACAATGCGCCCGTGACCGCGCGGCTACCCCGGGCAGCGTATGAGAAACTCGCGCCGCTGTTACTGTCAGACGTTGGTGTAGAGGTGATGCTAATTCGACAAGAATTAAAAAGCTTGTCTTCTACAGTAACGTCTTTGTGACATAAAATCTCTTTCATCAAAAGATGTGGTACACGTCTGTAAGGAGGAGTCAAACGAAAACGACACAGATGGTAAAAAAGTCAGTAAACTTTTTATTATTTCAAAATTAGCCGCCGTTTCTGTTAAAAGAATTTATCCTACTGCACGACAAGATGGTCAGTGCTTTCATGGAAAAATGTTTGCTGTTGTCTACGAAACTATAATTGTAGCCAGGCGTCCATCTCTTCGTCCGGGCCCATACGTCGCCGAAGTTGTTTCGACTACATTGCAAAAGTTTCGCAGGGAAGCCCTTACACTTCATATAGCCTACGTCTCTCTCCATGCGATTTCCATAGTACTGAAGACCTGAAGAAAGACCCTCATGGCCGCCGATTTGCTTTGGATGAAGCACGTTGGTTCAGTCATAACAGAAACGGGGTTTACTTTTGAAATAATAAACAGTTCAATTACTTTTTACCAGCTGCCTCGTTTTCATTTGACTACCTCTTACAGCTAATCTTGAACTTCTAACTGTTCAAGCATTCCTTGTTTTTTCCTAAAGTGACGATGCATGAAGCTTCTTTGAAGTATATGCAAAATACATCAGGAGAAAAATGTTATGGTGGAACACTTTTGTATTACATATTCTACTTAATAATTTATAGTTGCAAAGTAATTTAATTGTGGAGGTATCATTCCTGCTAGATGTTTCATTAATATTAACATTCAATTAACGAAACTAAAACAACATTCGTGACCAGTAATCAAATCCCCGCAATGCATGAGCATAATTACGGCTTTGAATGCATAAACATCAAAATAAATTTTTTCAGTGATATTAACTCCATGACGACTGGGTTACCGTATTTAATTAGGACTCTCTGCAAAAACCACAAGGTCGTACATTAGTATAATTAACTCTTCGTCTTCATTTCGCAGAATCACACCAAACCAAGCACATTTGGGCCCAAGTACGGTGCAGAAAGATGTTATCGTTTACGGTAATCGGCTTATGTAAAGTTTCGTATCTTTTCCTGTTTCTTGGTTAAGCTTCGCTGTCTACTATTTCATGTTTGCCGAGCTACGAGAGCTTCACCAGACACTGCACTGTAAATATCCGTATGCCAGCTTCTAAAATGCAATTTTCAGGCGTTGTCAGTAGATCGACTGTGATAAATCATAGAGTATTCAGCTATTTAAACTCTTGAAGTGATGAATACACAAAATGAGATCTGATTTCTATTTTTCAAACGAATATTACAGTTTAGAGTAACGTGAACAGCTTACAAAATTAGCGGTACTTAAAAGTTGTAAATAATAATAAGGAATTATCCACAGTCTGTCGCATTTAAAAGAAACTGGTAAGTGTAAATGAAATGTTAAGCAACTTAAAGTTGTGAAGAAACCTGTTGGAATACATTTTCGTGACGGGATCCTTCCAGACATTGTAAACTGCAATCATACGACAGTTAAATAGGTAAATAAATGAACAATGTAGATGCTTTCTGTATCATGTACTCTGCAGACAGAATAGGAGGCTGATTGATCGATGCTCCATCGTAGATTGATTTGACATGCTGTGTACGGAATACATGATACACACAATATCGACATTCTAAATTTACTTACCTATTTAACTATTTCAAGATATCGGCGTTCCAGAAACGTGCACGTACGTATTTCACAGGCGCTGTTCTTTCGAAATGATGGTATAATTCACATAACTCTTATTGCTGCTGCTAGAGTCAGGGGCGATGTTTTCCTCACCTCTCGAAGCACATACCGGTGTTCATGCATATGCAGAAAAATCAGAACAATCTGAAGCACTGTTCTACAAATGATAAAAATGGATGGAATTAATCTGTGAATTTTCAGTGTCCTACAGATGATGGTCTGGAGACACTCTAAAGCCACAATAGTGGATGAGGGACAGCTCCCTGCCAGAGGCGGTTGGCCTGCCTCAACTTGTCTTTGAACACTTGAACAGAGAAGACATCACGTTACTCTCAGAACTTTCCATAGACACTTTGCCCCTGTCTTGTTCGAACCAGTCTGTAGAGGCTCCTACGCCCTGCACAAAGGATGTCTTGTGAATGAATGGAGCATTCTGATTGACTCTTACTGAATTTAAGCGCCAAACTGCTCCTGGTGCCGGTGTGGGAGCACTGTCCACAATTGTCTGTAAACGGGACTTTTAGCGGCAAAACTATTTTGTACAGATCGAAAACAAACGTACAGCAGTCATAGTGTACCGACAGTTAAACGCTGAAAAAGTTGTCTACACATCATGAAATGCGAAAATCCACTTCCTCGATTACACTGCTCTGCTACTGTTGAGGAAAAAGGCGATCTCAAACTGGGCTACGTCGCCACATACCATATCGATGTAGTAAACATAATTTGTATCCTGCACCGTACAAAATCATCACTTCTGCAGCCTGCATGTGGCTATCGACGGTTAGATACTCGTATATATACCGAGATAATAAACAGCATAAGAACATGCACTGTACTTGTAGTTGCAGCACTAGATATTTCCTGCGAGGTCAGTCAGTGATCCCACAGCCTACAGTTACCAGTCAACTACTCGCTGCTCTGACGTCCGATGAGAGCGCCCTCCATGGACAGCAGTCACTTTGCAAACTGACGTATATAGGCTGGGCTGATTCCCCTCAGCACAAAGACTTTACTGTTTCTGGGCCCGACTTGCTTGTATGCCTTATACACCTGTCTCCAGACTATGGAACCATAAGAACATAAGTATTTTCATATGATTTGCCAGACTACCATACCATTTACGCGATAATTCTCGATATCAAGCACACAGCTTGCATAGGAGGTACTAGCACAGCATAATTCCGCAGATAAAGTACGGAAATTATATCTCTAGAAACCATAACTTTAGCGAGGTACTGCGAGGTGGAATGTGCTGCAAACAATCCACTGGGTAACTAGACTTTTACTGCATCTATGAAAATCATTTCGTGAAAACTCGAAAAATAGAGGAACTGATAGTTTCCCCCCCGCAAATAGTGATGTCAACGATGTAACATCCAAATTATCCATCTACCTCACAAAGTCAACGAAGGTGTTCTCATGCCTAGAGAAGGAGCAAACTTGACTTCCATCCGTCCTTCCCCAGGTATATGCACACAACACACACCACAATCGATGTCCTCCCAACCAAATAAAGATGGGAAATGTGCAGAAGCAGACAACTGGACAATTTACATAAGAGGGAATAACGGTCCAACGTAAACACATGCATGCCCATATTGAGTCTTCTCAAATTTCCACAGAGAACATACGCGATCACGAAGGCTGCCCAACACATACTATTATTTCGTTATTCAGCCATGTAGAGGGCGATACAGTTAGGTCAGCAACCTTGTTCTACACCCATCTGATCTCTCTATTTGGACAACTGCCACTATAAGCCACAAACGTCAATGGTTCTGCCCACAGACCATCGCCACCACATATTCCATGCACACCGAATAGAACAGTCCTAGGAAACTGGCCACATATATTTTATCATTGTACTTACAGCTACAGATTACGATTTTAGCCTTATCGGACCACATCCGCCAATAAGCAAAGTATCAGAAAAAAAACCTTCTGACGTCTGTGGGTCAGGAAGTATAACTATCTGTACCATTCTCATGAATGAACGTAATTTTCCACGTAAAAAATTTTCTTTCAGGTTATAGCTATCGTAGTTTTCCGTATAAAATCCATACCTCCTCTCACGACAGATCACAGCCATTTTCTTTGCACACGCAGAAACACACACATGCTTTATAAGCCCACTTATCACTGTGAATCTGTCAAGCATCCCCTACGACTAAATGTAATACGTAGCCAGTAACTGAATCCTGACAGTACCAAACAATACTGAGTGCATATCAGCAATGGGTCGATTTGTCCCATAAACTTTTCTTGCGAGTGGAATGTCTGTGTCTTAGACATAAAGATGTAACCATCTTGCAAGCCAACAGATGTTAAAAATATGATTGCCACGGCTATGTTACTGTCACAAGTGGTCTTGGTTCTACAGGCGAACACAAGTATTGCTAACAATATCCATGTTAAAAACTATACAAGCTGTATAACTTCGAATGAAACAGTTTCCGAAACAAATTCCACGACACCAATTATAGATGGTGATCGCCAGGATGTATATTAACAGACCGACAATTCGGGTACGAGTCGCTGGTGGTGTAAGATTGCAATAAAATCAATGAATTTAGAAAGCGATTCGGCTAACGAATCTGGCATGCCACTGTTAGATATTTCTGCAGTGTTTGTAACACTTTTTACCTTGATACCACGTCAGAGGTTCTGCGATATATCCGCTGGGTTATAGGCGATGGCTGACTGAGAATGATCACATACAGTAGATGGTGTGTTATGTGTCGAATCCCTTTCCATAGAGTTACAATTTCCGGTAGAAATGCTATTCCGATTTGGATTCAAGCACATACCTGCATTGAATCCTATTGAGATGTCTTTTAATGATTACCAACACTAGTGAATCATACTTGTGGCACTCTCATATTTCGAAATGACTAACTCTTTTCAAAACTATTTGCTGCAAGAACATTCCAACGTGGCAGTCGCTATGCACCTAGTAACTGTTCCTGAGACTCTGCCCCGCTATCTCACAACTTTTTTGCATTCAGCGTTCGATTTTAAATCGGAAGTGAGCATAATTCAGAGAGCGCCATATCTGCCACCTTCTTCAATTAGTGCAGAAACAGGGTGAACTGAGTTAATGTAACAGGACTGTGTTTTGATCACTTGATGGAAATGGGAACATGTTGCCGTATCTGAGTGGGAACTGAGAGAAGGCCAAGGACTTTGCTATTGCATCATGGCGCATTTCCAAATACATACATATACTACAGTTCAAAGCATATCTCCAGCTCTCAGGGCACATCCACGTCTGTCACTCTAACATTCTCTATATCATGTACCATGCAACAGAGAAAAAACTATGAACTATATAAGCTCCAATAGCTTCGTTCGACGAAGAACTCTCTCTCTCTCTCTCTCTCTCTCTCTCTCTCTCTATATATATATATATATATATATATATATATATATATATATATATATATATAATGTCTATGTGCTGGCATCGAGCATATGCGTCGACTCCTTTAAATATACAGTCCACAACTGCTGCTGTTCCGCACCAATCTTACTTACGGTACCCATCCAAGTTCACGAGATTTCTCCAGATGCGCGCATGTCGTGGAGGTTAGTACACCTTATCGTTGTATAGTAGTAGATATGAAAGTGTTGTGATGATATAACAGAGGTTAAGAACTAGAAACTGATGGTTTTTATGTGTCATAGAGTTCGAGACGGACGGAGTTCGAAGCATTTTACGTAAATCAACTGCGCTAACAATTCTTAAATACTCTTCTACTGTCAGGTATCATTACCAAGAAAGTAATGGTAATAGGGAACATGAATACATCTACTCCTAAGGCTAGACGGTTCCGCACTTAAAACACACTATAATGTCAGACCTCTGCCGTTCCCGACCTATTAGCCTATTTATAGGGAAGGCAGAGGCTTCAGGTCTGTTGTTGGCTTCACACAGTCACAAAGAAGAAGGCTGCGGTATTTCTCCAGAGGCAGGAAGTATACCTAGGATAAGCGTGAGCCCTAACCAGTGTGGCACGGTCTGCCAAAATGCCTGTGGCAACTGTGCCTTCCACGTGAATCCTCCATGACACACTGACATATAGAAAACAGAGCAAATGCAACTGTAGAATACGTGACTGGACGCTTTTGAGTACAGTG
The DNA here is from genome assembly GCF_023897955.1 of Schistocerca gregaria. Classification (NCBI taxonomy): domain Eukaryota; kingdom Metazoa; phylum Arthropoda; class Insecta; order Orthoptera; family Acrididae; genus Schistocerca; species Schistocerca gregaria. The sequence continues at coordinate 669,602,168 of NC_064920.1, forward strand.
CGATACTGTACTACATGGCCAGAAAAATTCTATGTAAGCAGGCTGTTTAAGTTTTTTTATTGGTAACGCCGCCGCCACGTAGCACTCTGTATGAAAATCACTGGCTGTGCCGTGTGCAGTCTGTGGCTGGTTGGCATTGTTGTAATACTCGCCATTGTAGTGTTGGGCAGCGGCAGCTGGATGCTAACAGCGGGTAGCGTTGCACAGTTGGAGGTGAGCCGCCAGCAGTGGTGGACGTGGGGAGAGAGATGGCGGAGTTTTAAAATTTGTAAGAATTGGTGTCACGAACTGATTTATATATTATGACTATTAAGGTAAATACATTGTCTGTTCTGTATTAAAATCTTTCATTTGCTAACTATGCCTGTCAGTAGTTAGTGCCTTCAGTAGTTTGAATATTTTATTTAGCTGGCAGTAGTGGTGCTCACTGTATTGCAGTAGCTCGAGTAACGAAGACTTTTGTGAGGTAAGTGATTTGTGAAAGGTATAGGTTAATGCTAGTCAGGGCCATTCTTTCGTAGGGATTTTTGGAAGTCAGATTGCGTTGCGCTAAAGATATTGTGTGTCAGTTTAAGCACAGTCGTGTATAATTGTTCAAAGAGGACGTTTCACATAGACCAGTCTTGTATAATTATTCTAAGGGGACGTTTCAAAATATAGTACTTGCGGTAGTTGTTGACAACTGTACTACTACATTTACAGGCAATTTTAGAATATGTGGCAGTAAGTGGTGGCATGATGGCGTGGGCAGAGGTGACATAAAATTACATATAAATTAAGCGAAAAAATACGTCGAAATGTGGGAGCACTTGCTTGTCTTTTGCCTGGAGCAGGACAATTCTTGTATGCAGCAGCCAGAGGAATATGAGAAACAGTTAACACGGAAGCACCGGGAACTAGGGAAACAGTCATTATTTTTTCATGGACAGCGATAAGACGGCTGGAACAGAATGATTAACGTGGTATGCGTCTTTAGCTAAAGAGCATTGTGGGACTGCAATATACTACTACAGAGTGGATCACATATTTGACCTTCTGCAGGACTGACTATGTGTTTCAAACACTAACACACAGCATTTACAATGTGCTTCTCTGTACTGTCTGCCAACCACAACCTTAAGTTGTCAGCTAACAAAAAGCTGCTTTACGGCGTCATTGTACTCTGTGTCTATTGAGGTAATACACACGAGTTGGCTACTGTCTTTGATACTTTCCTGGAAAAAAGAGAACCATATAACTCTAAATTTACTTCCATTTGCGTTAAACGATGACAGAAATGGACGGAGTAATCGGTTGGGATGGAGATGTAACGAGGTATCATTTAATGGTAGACTGATGATGCAGCCTAGAGAGAGGGAGGGAGATGTTACTGTAGGCCATGTGACCATTATTTCCTGTTGTTCTATCAGGGTGCATCAGTTGTGAGGCATAGTCTGTGTTCGACTTGTATACAACTGTGCGCTCTATGTGTGACTTACAACAGTATCTACTTGCAATCTTTAACAGCAAACTTCTCAGTCATCAGAGGACTTCGATCTCATGTGTGGTGATGACGAAACATGCCCATCCTGTTATGGCATTTTTCTCTAGATGAAAGAAGATTTGTGTGACGTACTCCATTCCTCTGTCGCATCTTGGGCATAAAATCGAGTCTTCAATTTCATAACTACGCTGATTCTAAGTTAGCGAAAGGTGTTTGTGAGGTACTGCAATCCATGTGTATACATCTGCTTGACAGATGTCCTGTTTACATAGTTAGTGGTGGCATGACGTCTAATTTCACATGTCAAACATCGCCGCTATGGGTTTGTCTTTTTCCTTGTAAGAGGCGTTTTCCGTTACTAACGATAATTTTATATAAGACTGATGCAACCATAGTGTAATTTCTGAATCGTGGTGGTGGTGGTTAGTGTTTAACGTCCCGTCGACAACGAGGTCATTAGAGACGGAGCGCAAGCTCGGGTTAGGGAAGGAAATCGGCCGTGCCCTTTCAAAGGAACCATCCCGGCATTGGCCTGAAACGATTTAGGGAAATCACGGAAAACCTAAAACAGGATGGCCGGAGACGGGATTGAACAGTCGTCCTTCCGAATGCGAGTCCAGTGTGCTAACCACTGCGCCACCTCGCTCGGTGCCTGAATCGTGATTGTGTGTGTGCAGTGGGCGCTACACAACTCTGGAAAGCTAAATGGAAATGGTACACATATCACAAAGATTCGATGTTTTAAGGAAGTAGTTTTTTTCATTTACCGTAGAGAATCATGCAAGAAGGATGTATATCATTCGCTGAAAATGTATTTCTTACATTGGAATAGTAACAACATTGCACTCCACATGGCTAATTGGTCAAACGATCTAACATTAGTGTGTGTTTTAAGTGCAGAACCGTCTACCCATAGAAGTACATGTGTTCATATTTCTCTTACCAATACTTTATTGGTACAGACCCTGGACAGTAGAACAATACTTAAGAATTGTTAGTGCAGTTGATTTACGTATAATGCTTCGACCTCCATCCGTCTGGAGCTCCATCACGTGTAAAAACCATCAGTTTCTAGTTCTTAATCATCTATTAGTTCATCACAACACTTTCATATCTACTACTATACACCGATAAGGGGCGCTAATCTCCACAACACGCGCGCATCTGGAGAAATCTTGTGCATTTGGATGGGTACCATGAGATCGATATCTGGTATACTTTCGTGTATATGTTCGAGATTTAACAATGAATGGACATACTGCACAATAATCTAACTACATTCCAAACAGTCCTCGTAAAGCATAAGAGTGGTGGTTTACCTTGTTGACATGTAATTGGTTGGTGTTAGAATTACAGCAAAATTGCTGAAATAGGTTGCACTATCAACTGTGATGCTTATTACTACAGAACATCGACTATATCATTTACATCCCATCCGTCCACTGGTATGTGTTGATTACCACATCATGACTCACTGACATCGCTTGTTTGAGATGGAGAAAGAGTTTTAGTGCAGGGACAACACCTTTCAGGAATGGCTAGTACCGAAACAGTGATCGAATACCTGACTGCAATATGAGGAATAAATCGAAATGGAACACCAAGCCATTAGCTATTTTATTACTGGGATAGATGGGTTTGAATGTTTTGAAACACGCAACAACGCCCAAAACTCCTCCAGGTCCCATATGGGTGACAGTCATTTACTTAAAAACATCCAATGTGTGTGTGTGTGTGTGTTTTGTAGGAGCAGCAACAACAACATAACTTACACCATGCAATGTCTAGTTTCTGTGGAAGCCAATGGCTTAAAATGGGTTAATGTCACTTTAGAACCTGAGACAGATCTTGAAGGAGTGGTGGGTGAAACAAAATGTATGGCAGTGTATAAAACTGTGTCATACACTGCTTGGACGTTTTACAGCAGAAAAAACAATGTTTCAGATAACGACACAGGGACCCTCTCTTGTGACAGTTAGTATAGGCTGTGAGATATGGTCCTCCTCCCACACTACAGGTTATGATGTTTTAGCACTGGTCTGCACAGGCGAATGAGTGGATCAACACCCGTATGTTTAATTGGGGGTGAGCACATAATGCTTGATGCCAGCACACAGATGTTATTTGTTTTCCATATACATATCGAGTTCTCTGTTCAACTAAGTTAGAGGAGCTTTTATAGTTAATATTTTTTTTCTTTGTAGCATGGTATATGATATAGAGAATGTCTGTGTGACAGACGTGGATGCCCCCTGAGAGACGCTGATTTTCTTCAGACTGCAGTATCTGTATGTAGTCTGGAGATGCACTGCAATGCAGTAGCAAAATCCTCGCCCTTCTCCAAGTTCCCGTCTCTTCTTGTATTGTCTTTTATCCCACCTCATCTTGCACGAGAAAGCTTCATTTGGGCTGACCTTACACATCGTACATGGTTGATGGAGCTACAACAAGATGTTCCCCTTTCCATTGAGTGTCAAAACACGGTCCTATCTCATTAACTCAGCTCACCCTCTTTCTTCACTAGTTGGAGAGGGTGGTAGATATAGCGCTCTCCGAGTTTTGCTCACTTCCGATTTAAAACGGAACGATCACATGCACAAAACTGCAGAGAAGGCGGGGCAGAGTCTGAGGAACAAAAGATGCAGAGGGACTGTCTAAAACCACGTTGTAATTTTACTGTAGCAGATAGTTTCGAAAAGGGTAGGTCGTTTAGAAATATGAGAGTGCCTCGAATATGAACCTCTGCTGGCTGTAATCATTAAAAGACATCTCAATACGATCCATTGCAGGTATGTGGTTGAATGGAAAGACTTGATTCCAAATGACAGACAGCATTTCTACTAGGAAGTGTAACACTACAGACCTGAAACGCCAGTGTATTTTGTAGATTTATTACTACTCAATCTAGCATTTCATTTTCTTAAAGTGATTCGTCACATAGCACACCATATACTGTATATGATCGTTCTCAACCAACCATCGCCTGTAACCCAGTGGATATACCGCAGAAGTTCTGACATGGCATCAAGGTAGAATGTGTTACAAATACTAGAGAAATATCTAGTGAGGGAATGAGAGAATTGCAAGTAGCACCATCATCCCATATTCCTTAGCTGAATCACTTTCTTAATTCAGTGAATTTATTACGATCTTACACCAACAGTGGTGTGTACCCGCATTGTCAACACGTTAATACACAGCCTGGCGATCACCATCTGTATTCAGTGTCGCGGGATTTGTGTGGGAAACCACTTCATCCGGAGGTAGTGGCATACTTCGATTAATAAGGCTTGTATAGTTTTTAACATGGATATTGTTAGCAATATTTGTCTGCACCTGTAGAACCAAGATCGCTTGTGACAGTAACACAGCCTTTGCGATCGTGTTTTTAACATCTGGTGGCTTGCAAGACTACTACATCTTTATGGTTCAAATGGCTCTCAGCACTATGGGACTTAACAAAAAAAAAATGGTTCAAATGGCTCTGAGCACTATGGGACTCAACTGCTGTGGTCACCAGTCCCCTAGAACTTAGAACTACTTAAACCTAACTAACCTAAAGGCATTTCACACATCCATGCCCGAGGCACATTTCGAACGTGCGACCGTAGCGGTCGCACGGTTCCGGACTGAAGCGCCTAGAACAGCTCGGCCACACTGGCCGGCCTGCATCTTTATGTCTAAGACACAGTGGTACCACTTGAAAGAAAAATTTATGAGACAAATCCAACCATCGTTGATATTCGCTCAGTATTGTTTGGTACTGCCAGCATTCAGTCAATGGCTCAATATTACACTTACTCAATGGCGATGCTTGATTGATTCTCTGTGGCGAGTGGGCTTATAAAGTATATGTGTGTTTCTGCATGTGCAAAGAAAATGGCTTTGGCCTCTCTCAAGGGAAGGTATGGATTTGATGTGGAAAACAGCGATAGCTATAAGGGGAAAAAAAGATTTTATTTTTTACGTGGAAACTTACGTTCATTCATAAGAATGGTACAGACATTTATATTTCCTGACCAACAGCCGTCAGGAGGGGGTTTCTCTGATACTTTGATGACTGTCGGATGTGGTCCGATTGAGGATACAATCATAATATTTAGTTGTAAGTACAGTGATAGAATATATCTGGCCAGTTTCCTAGGACGATTCTGCCTGGTGTGCAGGGACTTCGTGGCGGCAGTGTTCTGTGGCAGGAACGGTTGTGATTTTCGGCTTATGGAGGAAGCCGTCCAAATGGAGAGCTCGGCTGGGGGTAAGGGAATGTAGCTGACCCAACTTTGTCGCCCGCTACACGGCTGCATAGCGAACTAATACTCAGCACATATTGGCCAGGCTTTGTAATCATCACATGTGTTCTATGTAGAAATTAGAGAAATTTCAATGCGAACATTTGTTTGTATTGGATCATTATTCCCCCTTACGTAAATGTCCAGTTGAAGCGTCTGCACTTTCCTGTCTTTATTTGGTTGAGAGAACATCTATAGTAATGTGTGTTGTGTGTAACTAGATGGTGAAAGACAGAGGGAATCACGTTCTCTGTTTCTCTAGACACCTCATTTGACTTTGTATAGTAGATGGATGATTTGGAATCTGTTATATCACTGACTTCGGTATTTGCTAGTGGAACTTCCAAAGTTTTCTGTGTTTCCACGAAATTATCCTTCGAGATGGGATTTGCTTCTAGTTGCTCAGTAGTTTGCAGCATGTTCCACCTATCTGTACCTCGCTAATGGCTTTCTTTCTAGAGATATAATTTCCAAACTTTATCTTCTGAATTATACAGTTCAAGTGATACTGCTATACAAGCGATATTGATGTGTGTTTGATATCGAGAATTAACGTGTAAATTGTATGGTATTCTGGCAAACCATGTGAAAATACTTATGTTCTTGTTATCCCAGAGTCTGGAAATGGTTGTAGAAAAAGCATGCAAGCAAGCTGATTGGAGCCAGAAACAGAAGCTCCTTTTGCTGAAGGGAAATGGCTCAGCCTTTTTACACCAGTATGGAGAGTGACTGTTGTCCGTGGAGGGCGCTCTCATCGCGTGTCAGAGCAGCGAGTGCAGGAGTAGTTGACTGGTGACCATCGGCTGCAGGATCACTGAGTGACATTGCAGGAAACATCTAGTGCTGCGACTATACGTACAATGCATGTCATTATGCTGTTTATCATCAGTACACGCATCACACGTACGAGTGTCTGACTGTTGATAGCTACATGTAGGATGCAGAAGTGATGATTCTGTTTGGTGCAGGATACGAATTGTGTTTACTACATCGATGTGTAATCGAGGAAGTGGACTTTCCTATTTTATGATCTGTAGACCACTTTTTCAGCGTTTAACTGTCAGTGCACTATGACTGCTGTATGTTTGTTTTCGATCTGTACAAAATAGTTTTGCAGCTGAAAGTCTCATTTACAGAAAATAGTGGGCAGTGCTCCCACACCGGCACCAGGAGCAGTTTGGCGCTTATATTCAGTAAGTGTCAATCAGAATGCTCCATTCATTCACAAGACGTCCTTTGTGCAGGGCATAGGAGCCTCTACAGACTGGTTCGAACAAGACAGGGCAAGGTGTCTATGGAAAGTTCTGAGAGTAACGTGATGTCTTCTCTGTTCAAGTGTTCAGAGACAAGTTCAAGTAGATTAACCATCTCTGCTGGGATGATATCTCTCGACCTCCATTTTGGCTTTAGAGCGTCTCGAGACCAGCATCTGCAGAACACCGAAAATTCACAGGTTAATTCTAGCCATTTTTATCATCTGTAGGACAGTGTTTCGAATTGTTATGATTTTCCTGTTTGTGCTTAGACACTAGTATGTACTTCGAGAGGTGAGGAAAATATCGCCCTAGATGCAGCAGCAGCACTGAATATAAACTAAGAGCACTCACCATTTCAGATGCGTGATGAACACCACAGCAGCTGCAGGACTCAGAAAGTTTTCTCTCTCTCTCTATCAGGGCCTTCAAACAAACATCTAACCCTCTAAAAGTGGTGAGCATCCTATTTAGAGTTACAGAGGTATATTTATTTCGACTTCCAAATACCTTAGTTTTGACATGTCAAGTCTGATATCAGTTTGGGGATCTGTTTCCCAACAACAGCGTGTGAAGTGTCTCAGAGAGGTTTCACAAGTGTGCATAGATCTTTTTAGAGTCCATATTCGAGTGTTGCGGTATACATCGCATAACTGAGGAGAACTACTGTGCATCGATCGTTTTGGAAGAGTATTTACAGATGTCCTCAGTTGGGTTTAGTAACTCCTGAAGCAGTTCATGCTGAAAGGGAAGTGTACTTCTGACAAAAGTGTACAAAGGGCCTCTATAACGGTTTCACAACTGTGTTACTATTTTTTTCTATTGGAGTCCGTGTTCGAGTGTGGCAGCGGTGGTATTCTTAGAAATAAAACGTGTAATTGCTTAAATATTCTCACGTCATCTACATAGCTCTCTCTCTTTGTGCAGTGGTACATTTAGTTTGTGTGATATCTTCTGGTTATGTATGTGAAAATATTCCACAACACCAGGTGTAATAGTTCCTGAAGGAAGTAGTTCATGCTCAAAGACAAAGGCTATCCATGTGCAGGGGATGGGAAGCGAGAAAGGCCATGGGTATTTCCAACTTGTGTTAACAGCTACTTCATGATGGCGCCATAAGCCGACACACTCCCTGGTCATGATATGAGCTGGTCCGAAGACTTAGGGCAAGACTGACTACTGGACTTTTATCGAATAATCTACATTTACAGGACCCGCATTTATCAGTACAAGTTTCAAAGTGTAACTTAGCCCATATCTGTCTTCACCAAATATCAATGCTACCATCACAGACATCAGATGTTAATATATTCCTCCTTCTCCAGCACAGACATCTGGTCCATTGAACACAGTAAACAATTACATTTGCCCTCTCAGTAAAGCAGCTAGACACTGACTGAGTCATTTTCCCGCCATTTTTACCCAGACTACAATCTTGGATTACACCACATGAGGAGAGAGAAGATATTGAACGCAGTTTTCCGAAATTCCTTCACCAAGGAAGACGAATGGAATAATCCAGAATTTGAAACACGAACAGCTGCTAGCATGAGTTTCTTAGAAGTAGATACCTTAGGGGTTGCAAAGCAACTCAAATCGCTTGATACGGGCAAGTCTTCAGGTCCAGATTGTATACCGATTAGGTTCCTTTCAGATTACGCTGATACAACAGCTCCCTGCTTAGCAATCATATACAACCGCTTGCTCACCGATAGATATGTACCTACAGATTGGAAAATTGTGCAGGTCGCACCAGTGTTTAAGAAGGGTAGTAGGAGTAATCCATCTAACTACAGACCTATATCATTGACGTCGGTTTGCAGTAGGGTTTTGGAGCATATACTGTATTCAAACATTATGAATCACCTCGAAGGAAACGATCTATTGATACGTAATCAGCATGGTTTCAGAAAACATCGCTCTTGTGCAACGCAGCTAGCTCTTTATTCGCATGAAGTAATGGCCGCTATCGACAGGGGATCTCAAGTTGATTCCGTATTTCCACATTTCCGGAAAGCTTTTGACACCGTTCCTCACAAGTGACTTCTAATCAAGCTGCGGGCCTATGGAGTATCGTCTCAGTTGTGCGACTGGATTCGTGATTTCCTGTCGGGAAGGCCGCAGTTCGTAGTAACAGATGGCAAATCATCGAGTAAAACTGAAGTGATATCAAGTGTTCCCCAGGGAAGCGTCCTGGGACCTCTGCTGTTTCTGATCTATATAAATGACCTGGGTGACAATCTGAGCAGTTCTCTTAGGTTGTTCGCAGATGATGCTGTAATTTACTGTCTAGTAAGGTCATCTGAAGACCAGTATCAGTTGCAAAGCGATTTAGAAAAGATTGCTGTATGGTGTGGCAGTTGACGCTAAATAACGAAAAGTGTGAGGTGATCCACATGAGTTCCAAAAGAAATCGTTGGAATTCGATTACTCGATAAATAGTACAATTCTTAAGGCTGTCAGTTCAACTAAGTACCTGGGTGTTAAATATACGAACAACGTCAGTTGGAAACACCACATAGATAACATTGTGGGGAAGGCGAGCCAAAGGTTGCGTTTCATTGGCAGAACACTTAGAAGATGCAACAAGCCCACTAAAGAGACAGCTTACACTACACGCGTTCCTCCTCTCTTAGAATATTGGCGCACGGTGTGGGATCCTTACCAGTTGGGATTGACGGAGGACATCGAAAGGGTGCAAAAAATGGCAGCTCGTTTTGTATTATCACGTAACAGGGGAGAGAGTGTGGCAGATATGTTACGCGAATTGGGATGGAAGTCATTACAGCAAAGACGTTTTTCGTCGCGGCGAGATCTTTTTACGAAATTTCAGTCACCAGCCTTCTCTTCCGAATGTGAAAATATTTTGTTGAGCCCAACCTACATAGGTATGAATTATCATCAAAATAAAATACAAGAAATCAGAGCTCGAACAGAAAAGGTTTAGGTGTTCGTTTTTCCCGCACGCTGTTAGGGAGTGGAATGGTAGACAGATAGTATGATTGTGGTTCGATGAACCCTCAGCCAAGCACTTAAATGTGAATTGCAGAGTAGTCATGTAGATGTAGATGTAGATGTAGATGTAGAAGGAGAGATGAAAGTGACCTCTGGTGGCATTGTTGTGAACTGTTAGTTGGACTCTGGACCTCATGATGAATGCACTGGATAGAGGTACTGCCTGTGACAGTTCAAATTGTTTAAGTAAATAATGTATGCCAAATAAAGTCTTACTTCCATCTTATCCAGCAGCCCAGCACAGACTGTGTGCTTTTCCCGCCAATTTACAGATGGGAGAAGGCAGGGGAGCAATGCATACAAAGTAAAGACTTACATCCATCATAGCCAGCAACTCAGCACAAACAGATGAGTCAGTGGTAGGAATGAGTTAGGGGAGGGGAGGTGGGGAAGGAAAGTGGTTAGGTTAGTGTAGCCCAGTCGATCTGTTTTCTTGGCAGAATTTAACTTCCCAGCATGATGTCATTGCAACATTGCCACATCTATAGCCGCCATCTTGGATCCACCATCTTGATTAAATTTGGCAACAATGCAATGTGGTGTGGCACTACCTTTGGCCTGCTACTGACGTTATTTCATTGCAAGTGCAGCACATGTGATAAGCACAGGGATTTCTGACAAGACCTGGAATGATTATCGAGAGCAACAATTCAATTCAAGTAGAGATCCATGGAAGATTTGGTTAGTTGACGAACTGGGTAGATACTTAATGTGAGAAGTATCCGACCACCCAAAAAAACATATGGTTTTCATATTAGGTGCATTGTGCAACCAGCTACTGCCAGGTACTCCATATCAGCGACCTCAGTAGTGATTAGGCATCGTGAGAGAGCAGAATGGGGTGCGGGGTGGAACTCATTGCTTGGAACGTGGTGCTGGCCGCGGTGGTCTCGCGGTTCTAGGCGCTCAGTTCGGAACCGCGCGACTGCTACGATCGCAGGTTCGAATCCTGCATCGGGCATGGATGTGTGTGATGCCCTTAGGTTAGTTAGGTTTAATTAGTTCTAAGTTCTAGGCAACTGATGACCACAGATGTTAAGTCGCATAGTGCTCAGAGCCATTTTTTCGAACGTGGTCAGGTGATTGGGTGTCACTAGTGTCAAATGTCTGTACGCGAGATTTCCATTCTCCTAAACAGCCCTAGGTCCATTGTTTCCGGTGTGATAGTGAAGTGGAAACGTGAAGTGACATGTACAGCATAAAAACGTATAGGCCCACCTTGTCTGTTGACTGATAGAGACTGCCGACATTTGAGGAGGGTTGTAATGTGTAATAGGCAGACAGTAGTAGTGTAGTGGGGTTACGATTCCATTTTTGGATAAAATTGATATGCAAATTAATTAAATCGATCAATTAATCACCCCTATCGCCACCCCCCGCCTCATTTCCACCCACGACCACACCCACCCCCACCCCCAGATGATGTCACACGAAATTTGTCTACTGGGGTAATAAGAATACCCGAAAATTGACTGGTGTGTTAGTAAGTCTGCCAGACACGCAAGACAGAGAAAAGCTTAAAAATTATGCTCTGTCTACATACAGTTTTAATTATCTACCTGAAAACTGCGTAGAGGTTTTTGATACAAAGAAATTATTAGTATTACGCGGAAGTGTCATGTTAAAGCAGGAGAAAATTATTTTTCTCAGTCTAGAACCCTATTCTCCACAATACCGTCCGATGTAGATATCGCCAAACTGTGACTGGTTCCTACAAAGAATGTTATACCCGAAGTCTTAAGAAAAAGGACCAAAGTATCAAACAGACTTAAACTATTCCCCAATAAATAAATTACTCCTTTAAGTGCAGTTAATGTATTAAGTGTACGGAAACGAAAACTGGAAATGGAGGACCTCGAAGTAAAGAAAAGGAAACTGGAGTATACAGAGAAGGCAACTGCCATAAAGGAAGAACATAAGCTTCAGTTGGAAAAGAAGGAAGCTATTGACGATGTGCAGGCCAGGTTTACGTACTAATTTAAATATTCCGTATGGAAAAAACTGACTACGAAAGGGGGAAAACAAAATATTGGCATTTACAGTAAACAGCCATGGAGACTGGTCACGTGATGGAGTACTGGCCGAAATCAGTGGAATTTAGAACGTTTGCTATATTAAGGGATACACGAAAAGTGTATTTATTAAACTCTGTTCCCATTTGGATCGGCTTAAAAAGGATGGTTATATTTTATCTACGTGTGGCGAGCTACATATCGTCCACCTAGCAACAGAAGAGCCATTTACCGAGTTTAAGACTGATGGGATAACTACATTTAATGGACACTCGTTTGCAAAAGTTGTAAACTTAAAGTTCTAATCAGAAATCTCGCAAGAATGTGGAGCAGAAGAGTTGCCGACACACTCACAGGAAGACATGGAACGCTTTAATAACAGCGTCGTGGAGGAGATAGGAGGAAAAATTAAAATCCTCCAATGTTTTCGCCTAGAAGAACTTCAGGGAGGAACAGAGCTAATAGTTAAAGCCATAAAAAAAGTATTTTACAGGAAGAAAGTTAGATATGTATTAGAATTCGAGGATATACCTTCTTTGTATTTGTCAAATTACTGGATGGAGAAAGAAATAGATGATTCAGGTCTGGATTTAAGTTATAAGTTAAAATTCAAGTTGTACATTATTAAAGCTACACCAACAAAAATAAGGAAAGAGTTGTTTTCTGTGTGTTAATGTATATGCAGAAGTTAATAAATATGTTGTAAGAGGATATTTACCTGTCTTATTCGCTAACCCACCAAAAATCCTAAGTCATTTCCTACATACATCGATCTATGTGCCTGGTTTTCGGATGTGTAAGTGAGTGGTTGGATGACCTTGAAAAGTATTGAAACTGGACAACTGAAAGCGTAGCGAACCGCTTTTTTTCCCTATATGAGATATGTTGAGCGACGACGTCATTGCGAGATTTCAAGCCTACTGGTTTAAGAGACTTTTAGTTCGCGCGTGTTATCAACTCGCGATTCTGCCGCGAAGAGCTATTCTGTGCGCTGCGTGCGCTGATTTTATACCTTACGCTCATCTTGTCGTAGGTTTAGTCGTACAATGATTTCCCCACCACGAAAGTCAACAAGTCGGTTATTCTGATCCACAATACGCAGCTCCAGATAATCAAATGTCTGAACTGTCACTGGAAGGTATATAGGTGGTACGAGCCCCAACAGTCTTATACCCTGTTCCAACGGATGGGAAGAATCCGTAAATTGAATGGGCCAATGTGAGTTCGTTACAATGTTACACTCAACACGGATTGCACTGACAGGAAGAATATCCCCTGTCTGATTAGATTTGTAAAATTTATTGGGACCCGTCTTCAAAACCTGTCCCTTTGTGAAACCCAGTAGTGGACCTATTGAACCTTTCTGCTTAAAATCAATCGAAGCATTCACCGTCCTTATTTCAGATTTAAGTGTACTGATGTTTGCACGGAGCTCTTTCCCAGACTGTTTTAAAACTTCGTTTACATCGTCAATATCGTATGCACCAGGTTCAGTTTCTACAATTTCTTTTTTAACATTAATTTCCAGATGCTGTTGATTGTTAACATCCATGATATTTGGGATGGTGTTGAATTTCTCCAGTCCAATCAGCGGGATGCTCCGATCTCCATCGCTTAAATGAATCGCTGGGAAGTAATCCGCGCGTACTACAGACGATCGTCCTTTTAATGTCAGAGTGTACGACATTGCATCTATATATCGACTGGTGAATGGGTGCTTAATACCCGGCCTTATATATCATTCGCAAAAGTCAGAAGGAACATGATGCACAGATGACCACACAGAAATGTATTAAAGTCTCGATAGCGTCGAAAATTGTAGAACATATGTCTTCTGCCTGTGAAGTATCGTTACAATTCTTCTGGAGGTTGCAGGTTGCCGAATCAGTTTTTCTTTTTTTAACATATGCTACCCAGTGAGTTCCAGGTCCCCCTGTCTACGCATTCCCCTGATTTCCACAAAGTCTTCGGTAATTTATGCCGCATAAACGCACTTCGGAATCTCGAAATGTTGAATTTCTTCGTAACAAACTTAAGCAGATCTGTAAGCGCCCTATCTAGTAGGACTTCTAGGGGGCTTTTTTGCTTATGAACACATCTAGTCATTCATTTTGTGGTTTCAAGTATAGCCCTTTTCCGATTGTTGCTGCCTCCATCATGCGGTTATGTCTTTGTGCCTCCTGCAGTTGATCCTGAAAACTTTGTGCATAAGGACTGTCCTGGCCATAGCCGCAGCACCCCTGGGGGGGGGGGGTTAATCGATCTTCTTTTCTCACTCCTTTCAGCTTTAGGGCGCTTTTAGCTACATACAACGCTGTCAATACAATTTTTCATGCACCCTTCTTCTACTTTAGCTGCCTACTTGCAGTGCTCATAACGTGGATTCACTTCTTCATATCCAAACCCATCTTAACTTTACCATGCACAGTTTTCTCAACTGTAAAAGCTGCAATGCGTTGACTTATACCAGTACCCTTTCTCTCACATATTGCCTTGCATGCTACTGAGGAGCTTGTGGTCTGCGTTCCCTGTTATATAACAAATCGTCAGCGTCAATCCAGCTGTTTTGTGGTGCGGGAAAATCAAGCCATTTAACCAACGCTCTATTTCCTCGTCGATGTATGACCCTCTCTACGAGATACCCATGACGTTCCGAGCCCTTCTGTAACTCTTGCGTGTAAAATCATTCTGCAATTTCAGTACCGCTGCTGTCCTTTAAGAGCTAGGTTCTAGGATCCGTTCTCTGTACTTTGGAAACTGTGAATATCTCTGTTGGCCAGTTTGGCATGTATGACTTCTTAAATGTTGTTATGTGTTATGAGATACGTACAAAATCACCTACATTAAATTGCTGTTTGATCGGATCTATCATTTTAATACGGTTGTATACCGAATCTAGTATTATCGAGAACATCGATTGGTCTTATTTTAATTCCGCAATGTTTCGTTCGATTATACTATGCAATTATTTGCGAGAGGGAGTACGAAGATTGAATTCCATCCACATCTGGGTTTTCACTGTTCTGTTCAGGCATTCCACAATATTCGCGTTCAGGTGGGTGAACGCCGAGTAGTGATGTATTTCAAACCGCTCCATCACGGCCTTGAAATATTTATTATAAAACTCACCGCCATGATCTGTTTGAAGGTTGTCTGTGCTTTGATTCGTCCCCGTATGCAGCAATCCATCAAACACATGCGCAACTTGCTTCCCTGTTTTCGCTTTCACGGGGAATGACCAGGAATGTTTAGAATAAGTATCAATTACCACTAAAATGTATTTGAATCCATTATTCATACGTGAATATACCCTCATGTCGACAAGATCCACCTACCACAGGTCGTCCAAACCTTCAATCACAACATATCTTCGAGGGTACTTATTGCGCGCTAGTTTGTGCAGTTCTCGAAGTACAGTCTTCATACTTATTCGATGATGCCTCTCTAAGCTCAAAAATTATTGAAACGTCTTCATTCGAATGAGCTGTAATTACCAGCGACAGCTGATGACACCAGCAGTCGTAGCCGGTCTATTAGCTCATTGGGGTCGTCGTAATATGTACAGTCCTGGGAATGAAAAAAAGAACACATTGATACCGGTGTGTCAGACCCACCATACTTGCTCCGGACACCGCGAGAGGGCTGTACAAGCAATAATCACACGCACGGCACAGCGGACACACCAGGAAGCGCGGTGTTGGCCGTCGAATGGCGCTAGCTGCGCAGCATTTGTGCACCGCCGCCGTCAGTGTCACCCAGTTTGCCGTGGCATACGGAGCTCCATCGCAGTCTTTAACACTGGTAGCATGCCGCGACAGCGTGGACGTGAACCGTATGTGCAGTTGACGGACTTTGAGCGAGGGCGTATAGTGGGCATGCGGGAGGCCGGGTGGACATACCGCCGAATTGCTCAACACGTGGGGCGTGGGGTCTTCACAGTACATCGATGTTGTCGCCAGTGGTCGGCGGAAGGTGCAAGTGCCCTTCGACCTGGGACCGGACCGCAGCGACGCACGGATACACGCCAAAACCGTAGGATCCTACGCAGTGCCGTAGGGGACCGCACCGCCACTTCCCAGCAAATTAGGGACACTGTTGCTCCTGGGGTATCGGCGAGGACCATTCGCAACCGTCTCCATGAAGCTGGGCTACGGTCACGCACACCGTTAGCCCGTCTTCCGCTCACGCCCCAACATCGTGCAGCCCGCCTCCAGTGGTGTCGCGACAGGCGTGAATGGAGGGACGAATCGAGACGTGTCGTCTTCAGCGATGAGAGTCGCTTCTTCCTTGGTGCCAATGATGGTCGTATGCGTGTTTGGCGCCGTGCAGGTGAGCGCCACAATCAGGACTGCATACGACCGAGGCACACAGGGCCAACACCCGGCATCATGGTGTGGGGAGCGATCTCCTACACTGGCCGTACACCTCTGGTGATCGTCGAGGGGACACTGAATAGTGCACGGTACATCCAAACCGTCATCGAACCCATCGTTCTACCATTCCTAGACCGGCAAGGGAACTTGCTGTTCCAACAGGACAATGCACGTCCGCATGTATCCCGTGCCACCCAACGTGATCTAGAAGGTGTAAGTCAACTACCCTGGCCAGCAAGATCTCCGGATCTGTCCCCCATTGAGCATGTTTGGGACTGGATGAAGCGTCGTCTCACGCGGTCTACACGTCCAGCACGAACGCTGGTCCAACTGAGGCGCCAGGTGGAAATGGCATGGCAAACGGTTCCACAGGACTACATCCAGCATCTCTACGATCGTCTGCATGGGAGAATAGCAGCCTGCATTGCTGCGAAAGGTGGATATACACTGTACTAATGCCGACATTGTGCATGCTCTGTTGCCTGTGTCTATGTGCCTGTGGTTCTGTCAGTGTGATCATGTGATGTATCTGACCCCAGGAATGTGTCAATAAAGTTTCCCCTTCTTGGGTCAATGAATTCACGGTCTTCTTATTTCAATTTCCAGGAGTGTATATTGCGGGAGTCGATTGCTCACTCTTTTATGCTGAATGTCAATACCATCACCACTGCTATATTTTTCACCACCCAAAATAGATCTAATAATAGTTCTTTACTTGACATTGCTTCGACTTTTTGCATTCTTATGCAGAGCACATAAAAGCAATATTTCACGATACATTTCCAGACCTTTTGGTCATCAGTCTACTGACGGGTTTGATGCGGCCTGCCACGAATTCCTTTCCTGTGCAAACCTCTTCATCTCAGAGTAGCACTTGCAACCTACGTCCTCAATTATTTGCTTGACGTATTCCAATCTCTGTCTTCCTCTACAGTTTCTGCCCTCTACAGCTCCCTATAGTACCATGGAAGTCATTCCCTCATGTCTTAGCAGATGTCCTATCATCCTGTCCCTTCTCCTTATCAGTGTCTTCCACATATTCCTCTCCTGTCCGATTTTGCGTAGAACCTCCTCATTCCTTACCTTATCAGTCCACCTAATTTTCAACATTCGTCTATAGCACCACATCTCAAATGCTTCCATTCTCTTCTGTTCCGTTTTTCCCACAGCCCATGTTTCACTACCATACAATGCTGTACTCCAGACGTACATCCTCAGAAATTTCTTCCTCAAATTAAGGCCGGTAGTTGATATTAGTAGACTTCTCTTTGCCGGAAATGCCTTTTTGCCATAGCGAGCCTGCTTTTGATGTCCTTGCTCCGTCCGTCATTGGTAATTTTACTGCCTAGGTAGCAGAGTTACTTAACTTCATTGACTTCGTGACCATCAATCCTGATGTTATGTTTCTCGCTGTCCTCGTTTCTACTACTTCTCATTACCTTCGTCTTTCTCCGATTTGCTCTCAAACCATACTGTGTACTCATTGGACTGTTCATTCCGTTCAGCAGATCATTTAATTCTTTTTCACTTTCACTCAGGATAGCAATGTCATCAGCGAATCGTACCATTGACATCCTTTCACCTTCTATTTTAATTCCACTCCTGAACCTATCTTTTATTTCCATCATTGCTTCCTCGATGTACAGATTGAAGAGTAGGGGCGAAAGGCTACAGCCTTGTCTTACTCCCTTCTTAATACGAGCACTTCGTTCTTGATCGTCCACTCTTATTATTCCCTCTTGGTTGTTGTACATATTGTATATGACCCGTCTCTCCCTATAGCTTACCCCTACTTTTTTCAGAATCTTGAACAGCTTGCACCATTTTATATTGTCGAAGGCTTTTTCCAGGTCGACAAATCCTATGAACGTGTCTTGATTTTTCTTTAGCCTTGCTTCCATTATTAGCCGTAACGTCAGAATTGCCTCTCTCGTGCCTTTACTTTTCCTAAAGCCAAAGTGATCGTCACCTAGCGCATTCTCAATTTTATTTTCCATTCTTCTGTATATTATTCTTGTAAGCAGCTTCGATGCATGAGCTGTTAAGCTGATTGTGCGATAATTCTCGCACTTGTCAGCTCTTGCCGTCTTCGGAATTGTGTAAATGATGCTTTTCCGAAAGTCAGATGGTATGTCGCCAGACTCATATATTCTACACACCAACGTGAATAGCCGTTTTGTTGCCACTTCCCCTAATGATTTTAGAAATTCTGATGGAATGTTATCTATCCCTTCTGCCTTATTTGACTGTAAGTCCTCTAAAGCTCTTTTAAATTCCGATTCTAATACTGGATCCCCTATCTCTTCTAAATCGACTCCTGTTTCTTCTTCTATCACATCAGACAAATCTTCGCCCTCATAGAGGCTTTCAATGTATTCTTTCCACCTATCTGCTCTCTCCTCTGCATTTAACAGTGGAATTACCGTTGCACTCTTAATGTTACCACCGTTGCTTTTAATGTCACCAAAGACTGTTTTGACTTTCCTGTATGCTGAGTCTGTCCTTCCGACAATCATATCTTTTTCGATGTCTTCACATTTTCCCTGCAGCCATTTCGTCTTAGCTTCCCTGCTCTTCCTATTTATTTAATTCCTCAGCTACTTGTACAATCCTGGAAATGGAAAAAAGAACACATTGACACCGGTGTGTCAGACCCACCATACTTGCTCCGGACACTGCGAGAGAGCTGTACAAGCAATGATCACACGCACGGCACAGCGGACACACCAGGAAGCGCGGTGTTGGCTGTCGAATGGCGCTAGCTGCGCAGCATTTGTCCACCGCCGTCGTCAGTGTCAGCCAGTTTGCCGTGGCATACGGAGCTCCATCGCAGTCTTTAACACTGGTAGCATGCCGCGACAGCGTGGACGTGAACCGTATGTGCAGATGACGGACTTTGAGCGAGGGCGTATAGTGGGCATGCGGGAGACCGGGTGGACGTACCGCCGAATTGCTCAACACGTGGGGCGTGAGGTCTCCACAGTACATCGATGTTGTCGCCAGTGGTCGGCGGAAGGTGCACGTGCCCGTCGACCTGGGACCGGACCGCAGCGACGCACGGATGCACGCCAAGACCGTAGGATCCTACGCAGTGCCGTAGAGGACCGCACCGCCACTTCCCAGCAACTTAGGGACACTGTTGCTCCTGGGGTATCGGCGAGGACCATTCGCAACCGTCTCCGTGAAGCTGGGCTACGGTCACGCACACCGTTAGCCCGTCTTCCGCTCACGCCCCAACATCGTGCAGCCCGCCTCCAGTGGTGTCCCGACAGGCGTGAATGGAGGGACGAATGGAGACGTGTCGTCTTCAGCGATGGGAGTCGCTCCTGCCTTGGTGCCAATGATGGTCGTATGCGTGTTTGGCGCCGTGCAGGTGAGCGCCACAATCAGGACTGCATACGACCGAGGCACACAGGGCCAACACCTGGCATCATGGTGTGGGGAGCGATCTCCTACACTGGCCGTACACCTCTGGTGATCGTCGAGGGGACACTGAATAGTGTACGGTACATCCAAACCGTCATCGAACCCATCGTTCTACCATTCCTAGACCGGCAACGGAACTTGCTGTTCCAACAGGACAATGCACGTCCGCATGTATCCCGTGCCACCCAACGTGCTCTAGAAGGTGTAAGTCAACTACCCTGGCCAGCAACATCTCCGGATCTGTCCCCCATTGAGCATGTTTGGGACTGGATGAAGCGTCGTCTCACGCGGTCTGCACGTCCAGCACGAACGCTGGTCCAACTGAGGCGCCAGGTGGAAATGGCATGGCAAGCCGTTCCACAGGACTACATCCAGCATCTCTACGATCGTCTCCATGGGAGAATAGCAGCCTGCATTGCTGCGAAAGGTGGATATACACTGTACTAGTGCCGACATTGTGCATGCTCTGCTGCCTGTGTCTATGTGCCTGTGGCTCTGTCAGTGTCATCATGTGATGTATCTGACCCCAGGAATGTGTCAATAAAGTTTCCCCTTCCTGGGACAATGAATTCACGGTGTTCTTATTTCAATTTCCAGGAGTGTATTTCTGTATTCCTGATTTTCCCGGAACATGTTTGTACTTCCTCCTTTCATCAATCAACTGAAGTATTTTCTCTGTTACCCATGGTTTCTTCGCAGCTACCTTCTTTGTACCTATGTTTTCCTTCCCAACTTCTGTGATGGCCCTTTTTAGAGACGTCCATTCCTCTTCAACTGTCTTGCCTACTGCACTATTCCTTATTGCTGTGTCTATAGCGTTAGAGAACCTCAAATGTATCTCGTCATTCCTTAGAACTTCCGTATCCCACTTCTTAGCGTATTGATTCTTCCTGACTAATGTCTTCAACTTCAGCCTACTCTTCATCACTACTATATTGTGATCTGAGTCTATATCTGCTCCTGGGTACGCCTTACAATCCAGTATCTGATTTCGGAATCTCTGTCTGACCATGATGTAATCTAACTGAAATCTTCCAGTATCTCCCGGCCTTTTTCAAGTGTACCTCCTCCTCTTGTGATTCTTGAACAGGGTATTCGCTATTACTAGTTGAAACTTGCTACAGAACTCAATTAGTCTTTCTCCTCTTTCATTCCTTGTCCCAAGCCCATATTCTCCTGTAACCTTTTCTTCTACTCCTTCCCCTACAGCTGCATTCCAGTCGCCCATGACTATTAGATTTTCGTCTCCCTTTACATACCGCATTACCCTTTCAATATCCTCATACACTTTCTCTATCTGTCCATCTTCAGCTTGCGACGTCGGCATGTATACCTGTACTATCGTTGTCGGTGTTGGTCTGCTGTCGATTCTGATTAGAACAACCCGGTCACTGAACTGTTCACAGTAACACACCCTCTGCCCTGCCTTCCTATTCATAACGAATCCTACATCAGTTATACCATTTTCTGCTGCTGTTGATATTACCCGATATTCATCTGACCAGAAATCCTTGTCTTCCCTCCACTTCACTTCACTGACCCCTACTATATCTAAATTGAGCCTTTGCATTTCCCTTTTCAGATTTTCTAGTTTCCCTACCACGTTCAAGCTTCAGACATCCACTCCTAGACTCTTAAACGTTACCCTTTAGCTGATTATTCAATCTTTTTCTCATGGTAACCTCCCCCTTGGCAGTCCCCTCCCGGATATCCGAATGGGAGACTATTCCGGAATCTTTTGCCAATGGAGAGATCATCATGACACTTCTTCAACTACAGGCCACCTGTCCTGTGGATACGTGTCTTTAATGCAGTGGTTTCCATTGCCTTCTGCATCCTCATGTCGTTGATCATTGCTGATTCTTCCGCCTTTAGGGGCGAATGTTTTGTCTATGTACACCGATCCTAACAAACTGAGCTTCCGGCATACGTGTGAATTTATCCATGGTGATGCGTATCTTGATGTACTCACCTCTTTGCATGGCTATATGTATAGGAACTCCTGGAAGTTTCGTCTGTACCTGCCATAATTCAGTTTTCTTGTTTTATCAATAACGAGAAACCAATACTGTGATTGTTTCCAGGAATCTTCACATATCTTTTCAAAATCATTGAACGACATGTCGGTTCCTAAATGAGCCTGGTAAATGTGTTTTAAATTTAGATTTTCTTGTTTGAATGCTATAATTAGGCTTGCGTTATCCTCACCAGCTGTTTAGTGTTTCTGGAGTATGTCTGACTCAAATAAAATACATCAATAGCCTTATGTCGGAACAGAAGTATCGCCTAATTTGATGTTGGTTTTCCGCAGCAACATCGTAAAATATGAACAATGTGTTTGGCTTTACTTTTTCCTGTGAAGGACATCACTGCTCTCCATGAATGTCGTGTACGTCACACCATCTTCACCCTGCAGAATCTCCTGTAATAGCTGGTATTTGGGCTGAAACAGTGTTTTTAAAAATACACATACATGCTCAAAGTGGACTCCATCCGGATGTGTTAGCAGTGACATGAGAACATTTGTCTTGCGGCAGTTGGATGGACGTACAATTATTGTTGTCGGGAAAGTGTGCGCCCATCTTCTTCATCCGGTCTGCTTGCGCACCATCACAGCGCCAGCCTCTTACAACAAAGTCTTCATACTTCACCCACCCTGCCATGATACCTACTACGTTAGGTATTAGCGTGCAATAGGTTTTTATAGAAAATAATGAACACTATGCCCTTTCCATGATACCGACCATTTCAGGTTTTGGCGTGCAGTTTTACAGAGAATTTAGTTAAATGACACATTTTTTTTTGTTTTTCGTGTTTCCGGTGGAAATACTGGGTCAATAGCTTTAGTACTTGCAATATAATAAGAGGTAAGAAATAAAAAAAACACATACATGGTTATATACATTTTTTTATTCAATAATCATTCACAAGATGCGCTACATCAACTGATTCTTTCTGTATCTTAACGCCAGTGCAGAATATAGCAAATAAAAACTTCTTGTAAGCACAGAATTCAGCATGTATTTCTCCCAAACTTATTGGTAGTGCATTAGTTTTCGCCGGCAACATACTGACCCACTGTTCGAAGTCGTCTACATGCACTGTGTTCATACTTAGATACTCTGCAATGTCTTTGTACACAGCTTTAATACAAGGCAGCTATCTATTCAGTCTTTCCAACACAATGGATAGTACCATCAGTAGATCGAAAAAGTTGTGAACGATGGAGTGTTGTAGACAAATGGATGATTTACCTGATTTCACACGGAGTGCAGAGTCATTGTACACTGTCGTAATGGATAGAGCAGCACAATAAATGTACGGAGGAGGACTTGGCAGTCACCTGTTGCGTGATATACGCTTTTTCACGACAGAGTTCACCCCATTCCGCCTCCGTAAACTGCACTTTAATACTGCATTCTCGATCTCTATCACAATATGCCACTCTCTGTCTGTGGTTGCTTCTGTCCCAATATGTAGACCACTAGCGGTTAAATTATATGCTGAAGAGAAGAGCAGTGGTGCACAATGCTTAATTGGTAGCTTATCATCCACTACATTCTCACTCTGTCCATGCAGTATCTAGAATATTCTGCTATTGCTCGTATGATGGAGGCCTGTACCGACCTGTGTCGTGCTGATTGGGACCCCCGGTGCACTTGAGCGAGTCAGGGGCTGGCTGGGTGTCTACAACTGACAATAACAGCTGATTGTCCTGCTCTCTCAAACTGCCGCTGCTGCGGGTCCCGGCGGGCTGGGACACGTCGCTGTTGCAGACCCCGACAGGCTGGAGGACGTCGCATCCACTGACGAGCGAAGAAGAAAAACCGTTAGAAGAAATGCTAGAAGCACGGAGTCCCTCACACGGCAGTAAACACAGACAGTACGCAGGGGGTACTTACTCTTCCGCGATTTCTTCGTATTCTGTTGCTACTGTGGCTGGACGGCACTGGACGATCTCGACTGGCGCTTTATTCAGGCTGACTGACTGCAAGTGAGGCCGCAGAGCTGCTGCGTCCGCCTTCTATCCCCGTTGTGGTCGGATGCTGCGTTCCTATTGGCTATTGCCAATTTCAGGCATATCTCGTGTTATAATTGTGTTATTTGGGGGGGGAGGGGGGGAGGGTGGTGCACTTACGCTTTCTTTCCAGTAGAATCAAGGTTCAAATCCCAGAAATGGCACCGCCATTTTTTTATTTCCCGTCGACTCCAAGCGCCTCTGGTGGTTTAATTGTGTTAGGGGTGTGCACTTGGGCTTTTCACCCAGCAGGACCAGGGTTGGAGTCCCAGAAAGGGCACCGCCAATTTTAATTTCCCGCCAGTTCCTGGTTGGTAGTGGGGTGGGACGTCAGCACAGTCCTGGGGAAAGAAATTGTAACCAAAGTCGAAATTTCCACCAAATTTCGAAATTCCCGCAGAAATTCAAAATTTCCGCCAATAGAGTAGGTTGGGGAGAAGGGGAGGATGGGGCGAAGGGAGGGGGAAGAGAGGGCTGGGGCACACGTGTAGGCTAAGAAAAACACGTGATGTCATCCGGGGGTGAAGGTGCCCATGATCGGGGCGGCGGTCAGCGGGGTCGGGGGAGATTAATTCATCAGTTTAATTAATTTGTATATCAATTTGATATCAAAAGTGGAGTCGTAAGTCCACTACCCCAGTACTGCAGACATCTATCCATACCATCACACAGGAATTCCAAACTGCATCAGGATCCACTGCAAGTACTATGAAAGTTAGGGGGAGGTGAGAAAACTTGGATCTCATGGTCGAGCAGCTGCTCAAGAGCCACACATGACGCCGGTAAATGCCAAACGACGCCTTAGTTGGTGTAAGGAGCTTGAACATTGCATGACTGAACAATGGAAAAACGTTAGGTGAAGTGATGAATCACGGTATACAATGTGGCAATCCGATGGCAGAGTGTGGTATGGCAAATACCCAGTGAACGTCATCTGCCAGCGTTTGTAGTGCCAACAAGAACATTGTTGTGTTATGGTGTGGTAAAAAAAATGGCTCTTGCACTATGGGACTTAACTTCTAAGGTCATCAGTCCCCTAGAACTTAGAACTACTTAAACCTAACTAACCTAAGGACATCACACACATCCATGCCCGAGGCAGGATTCGAACTTGCGACCGTAGCTGCCGCGCGGTCCCAGACTAGCGCCTTTAACCACTTGGCCACCCCAGCCGGTTGGTGTGGTCATGTTTTTCATAGAGGGGTCTTGCATCCCTTGTTGTTTTGTATGGCACTATCACAGCACAGGCTTACATTGATGTTCTAAGCACCTTCTTGCTTCCAACTGGTGAAGAGAATTTGAGGATACTGATTGCAACTTTCAACACGATTGAGCATCTGTTCATGATGCACAGCCTTTGGCGGAGTGGTTACACGATAATAACATCCATGTAATGAACTGGTCTTCCCAAACTCCTGACCTGAATCCTGGAGAACACCTTTGTGATGGTTTGGAACGCCGACTTCGTGCTAGGCCTCACCGAGCGACGTCAATACCTCTCCTGAGTGCAGCACTCGGTGAAGAATGGGCTGCCATTCCCCAAGAAACCTTCCAGCACCTGACTGAACGTATGCCTGCGAGAGTGGAAACGTCATCAACGCCAAGGGTGGGCCAACACTGATGGAGGGCCAGGTGTTCGTATACTTTTGATCGCATATTGTATGCACCTAGTACGACAAGACCCTCCATTGTGCACTCATCATAAATAAAATTCTAAATTTATAGCTACTACTGGACAGTTGGTTGTGTTGATACGTACCACTTCAGAGGAGTGATGTGTATCCCTGTCTTTTTGTGGACGAATGATACACACAACTAAAAGTTATAAAAGAAGATGCCAGATGTAAAGGTATGTACACTCCTGGAGATTGAAATAAGAACACCGAGAATTCACTGTCCCAGGAAGGGGAAACTTTATTGACACATTCCTGGGGTCAGATACATCACATGATCACACTGACAGAACCACAGGCACATAGACACAGGCAACAGAGCATGCACAATGTCGGCACTAGTACAGTGTATGTCCACCTTTCGCAGCAATGCTGGACGTGCAGACCGCGTGAGACGACGCTTCATCCAGTCCCAAACATGCTCAATGGGGGACAGATCCGGAGATCTTGCTGGCCAGGGTAGTTGACTTACACCTTCTAGAGCACGTTGGGTAGCACGGGATACATGCGGACGTGCATTGTCCTGTTGGAACAGCAACTTCCCTTGCCGGTCTAGCAATGGTAGAACGATGGGTTCGATGACGGTTTGGATGTACCGTACACTATTCAGTGTCCCCTCGACGATCACCAGAGGTGTATGGCCAGTGTAGGAGATCGCTCCCCACACCATGATGCCGGGTGTTGGCCCTGTGTGCCTCGTCGTATGCAGTCCTGATTGTGGCGCTCACCTGCACGGCGCCAAACACGCATACGAACATCATTGGCACCAAGGCAGAAGCGACTCTCATTGCTGAAGACGACACGTCTCCATTCGTCCCTCCATTCACGCCTGTCGTGACACCCCTGGAGGCGGGCTGCACGATGTTGGGGCGTGAGCGGAAGACGGCTAACGGTGTGCGGGACCGTAGCCCAGCTTCATGGAGACGGTTGCGAATGGTCCTCGCCGATACCCCAGGAGCAACAGTGTCCCTAATTTGCTGGGAAGTGGCGGTGCGGTCCTCTACGGCACTGCGTAGGATCCTACGGTCTTGGCGTGCATCCGTGCGTCGCTGCGGTCCGGTCCCAGGTCGACGGGCACGTGCAGCTTCCGCCGACCACTGGCGACAACATCGATGTACTGTGGAGACCTCACGCCCCACGTGTTGAGCAATTCGGCGGTACGTCCACCCGGCCTCCCTCATGCCCACTATACGCCCTCACTCAAAGTCCGTCAACTGCACATACGGTTCACGTCCACGCTGTCGCGGCATGCTACCAGTGTTAAAGACTGCGATGGAGCTCCGTATGCCACGGCAAACTGGCTGACACTGACGGCGGCGGTGCACAAATGCTGCGCAGCTAGCGCCATTCGACGGCCAACACCGCGGTTCCTGGTGTGTCCGCTGTGCCGTGCGTGTGATCATTGCTTGTACAGCCCTCTCGCAGTGTCCGGCGCAAGTATGGTGGGTCTGACACACCGGTGTCAATGTGTTCTTTTTACCATTTCCAGGAGTGTATGTTATACAGGTGCCTTATTTTCGTTTTACATGTGGTGAGCAATGTTAAAGGTCGATGCGCTTTTCCAACTTTACTTAAGTGATAGAAGAGTGTTTTTTGGACAACCATGAGGCTATTTCTCTACCGTTTCACTCTCTGACAGCGAATGAAAAAATGGATATGTAAATCTTTATGGACATGTAAATCTTTATGTATGAGCTCTTTTTCCTGTTGTTTTATTATAGTGATGATTTTTGCCTATCGTGACAGTAAAATATTTCTATACTCAGAGGAGGAAGTTGCTAATTGAAATTTCGTGAAAAGATCTTACCGCAACATAAAATGCCTTTGTTCTAATTACTGCCAATCCATATCGGTTACGATAGTGACATGCAATAAATAAGGAAAAACTTCATCAGCCAAGATCGCTAATTATAATTTTATTTTTGATGACCACTGTTGGAAAATCTAAGTTGTCATCATCGTATCTAATCTGTAAAACATATAGATAGTAAATTACAATCATAACCATTTCAGATACAATAACGCAGGGTACATATTTTCATAAAATACCTGGAAAGTGATTCATCGCATGTCAGTAATAAAACTAGATTAACACAAAATAACAACCATATTGCACTGGACACACAAGCTCATGTTGACACAACACATGAGAGGAGATTGAGGATCGTAAGTCAAAGCAAAGGTATTAGGAGCTACTAGCAAGTGGTGCTGTAGCAGTAAAGTTATAGAAATACGATCGTAAATTATAGAGTAAGAAATTACATCCAAAGAGTCGACACAAGAATGTAATATGTACATTTTAGCAAGTAATTACCAGTACATAATACAAGTAGACAAAATCAGAGTATATAGGAGTAATAAAAATATAGAATATTTAGTAAAAAAGGTTTTTATAAGAATTTTTAAAATTAAACTTCTTATCAAATTACAGCAGAAAGAATTATATATCTATTGTACCACCTCTTGCCTATATAGTCATATAGAAGATTACTGAAGTCTAGGTAGTAAGCATACAGATGCAATGCACAAAGTACATATATATGGGTAAGAAAGAGGACAACTTAAATACTGCATTCTTAAAATTTCTTATACAAATCGCAATATTATAGATCAATACCAGCACAACACAAGGTCCTGGTGCTAACATGAAATGGTGCTCGACGTCTAGGTTTGGTATAATAAACTCATACTACGAGAACAGAAAATAAGTAATGAATAACTGTATAAAAGTAATTTGCAGCTATAATAATGTAAATACAATGTCATGATGATTAAATATAAGCAAATGTGTCGTTATATAATATTGTGTAACCTGATGTCTATGTGACTACCGTTGTATAAGCTAGGGGATATGATACCCAAGGTTTAAGTTTGGTGTAATTCGCATCTAGGCTTAGATCAAACAATAAGTTATGAATAGGTGTACCTAATAGTTTACAAAATGGAACTATATATGTAAGATATCCTAAATGTATAAAAGTGGTACGAGCAGTGTAAGTAATAGAATGACCAAAGGAGTAACATGTGAACAGGTCTCAGTGGGAGGATTTGTACAATGAACGACAGTTAAATATTCAAAATCGAAAGAAATAATAGTACATAAATCAAGATACGTAGTAAACTATAATGAGAGTGTTATGTAAAATAAGGATGACTGGTATAGTGCCTGAGAACCAAGACATAGTGCTTTGCTGAAGTATAGAAACACATATTTTATACGAAAATTACAAAATATCATCAAAAACAGGAGTTTTTCTGATTGAATTCAAGTTGGTCATTTAGCAAGTTATCTGGAAATTCTTTTTTGTATATATGAATTAGCAGTTTTTCTAAAATACATATTTTTTTACCTTGGAGAACATTACATAAATTTTTCATGTTACAGCGAATATCGGTAACGCTATGGTCCCTGTCTCAGATGGAACATAACATTAACGATATTTACCGTAACATGATAGTTTTACATAGTGTTCCTACAAGAAAAACAATGAAGTTGCAAGAGGTGATCGCCGAAAGTGGTTGCATTATGTGTGCTTGTGTGCTCGTTGAAGCTTATAAAAGACGACCTACCTATTTGTCCCACATAAAAACCGCTGCACTCGTCACTATTTCATTTGGAAACGACTGTTTTATTACATTTGTCAACATTTTCCTCAATTTTAGCTTTAAATTACACCTTAGTGTATTAGAGATATTAAAAATAAGAACTACATCTGATTTCCGAAAATGCCGTTCAGTCTTGTCAGGCAGTCTACCTCGTAAGTCATGGTGTGAGGTAATGGGCGAGTTGTGGCGCCTTGAGAATATTCTAAGTTAGGAGTTGACATGGCCACACTGGGACCTCTTGGCAGGCCACAGCCCGTCGGCGGCCACATGGAGCCGAGTGTTAGCCCAGGTCCAGGGCGCGCCTGGCTGGGAATTCCATGGTGACGTTGTGTCGATGAAGGAGACATGCCAGGAGTGCCAAAGACGGCGGACTTTGTGAAACTTCAATAGCAGACAGTTCACAGTTTATCTAGAAATTAACAGAAGCCAGAGGAATGATGATACTTCAAAAAGAAACATGTACATTACCATTATTTGCACGACGACTCTGATGGTGCCATTAGATTTTCCATATATTTAGTAGTTTAAAATTAATATCTGATGATAAATTATACAAGTAACACCCAGCCACGAATTTTCAAAATCTAAACGATTCATCCGATTTTGTCGATCGATATGTCTTTAGAAAGCTATTAGTGTAAACCTAAATTGGCATAAATTACAGGCATGTAACTGGAATAGTACATGAGTTATTACAGGTCAAAGTGGCCGATTACTATCGATCGCGTCAGGCCATAAGTACTCCACAGTTACACAAAAAAACGATAGTAGCATGCTTATTAGTATATTTAGTCGTCTATGTCTTTGATTATATGCGATATATACAATTCATGAAGAAATTGGTTAAATATTTACTTTGAACTAGAAAGCACAGAGACATTAGGCCACTGGCCTACCTTTTGTTTCTATTCCTTTCATATATGTTTATTTAATTTGTTTAAGTATTTAATAATATGTGTTGGAGCGTATTTATGGTCCAGCTGTAGGAATATTTATTTACATTATTTAAGATATTTAAATGTAAATCCAGTATTTTGAATGTGTTTCATTATGTTTGTGAGTGTACATTGGCTTGAAGATATGGCGGGAGCGCTCTAGCCAATCACAGTTCTCGTGAATGGGGGGGGGGGGGGGGGGGACTGGGGACTGGATGGAAGTGGCAGTTCTGAACATTGCGGCGCGAGGGACAGTCGCACAGGACAAGGAGTTCTGAACAGTGCGTCACTAGGGACAGTCGTACAGGACAAGGAGTCGCGAGAGATAGAAATATTTTGTAGTGCTGACTTCTGTGGCCTCTGCAGTGAAGACATAGTATGTGTTCAAATGCGAATATCTCGCGAGCTATGTAGTTGTTTTTAACTAATTACGTGAAGTACATATCTATTGTTTCCCTGTTATTCAACATTTATTTAATTGCTAGACCATCGACACCAACAAGTGTTTTACAGTAACAAAGAGCATACTTAAAAGTACTTCTCCTATTGTACCCATCATTTAAAGTCGTTAAAATAGTACCTGCAGAATTCATTTAATTGCATTCTTTCATTCATAAATTTCTATATAAAATTTAAAATTCGCAATTGCCAAGCGATAGGAACCTTCGGTCATTCGATTCATGTGTATATTCATATTGTATACTGCAGACTCAGCAGTATTTGGCTTGTAGTGCAGCAACTATGTATTCAGCCCCTAGAGAACGAAACCAGCCGAAACCTTTAATATTTCAACTCTGAGTCAGAGGGTACGTAGTTGAGGGCCACTGCATCTATTTTTTTATGGAAGCCCGCTAATGCACTTTAATTAATCCTGTACTTGGATTTTTATTTTGAATTAAAGAAATATCATTCTTACTTTTTTTACTGCGCTTCCCAATTAGTTTTAATTAAGGATCTGAAACTAAATACCAGGAATACGCATTTGTGACATCAATGTGTTTTAATGTCGTCAGGTCCTGTTCTATACTTCTAAGATGCAATGGTAACCTTAATACTGTACTGCATGGTATGGTGATGCTTTAATAGTGATGATGATGGTATTCATGGGTTTCCTGAAAATGCAAAAGGCATGCTTACAATTTTACTTCTCGATAGTGCTATCCAAGTAATTAATGGCATTACGTTTCTCCATTTCTAATGTAAATTGTGTCTTATTATGAATTTTATTCAAAATTCTGAAATAATTCTGAGCATCACCTTCGTCTCCCGTTATCAAGACGAAAATATGATCTACATACCGTTTAAAAAATATAAATTTTTTCTTGAGGTCATTATTCAAACGAACACCTACGTTAAACAACCTCACTCCCATTTACTTTTCAGTCTTCTCCTCTTTCCCTTTCCTCTTTAGCCATTCATGCATCTTTCCATCCTACATCTTTATACTATACACCTCTTTACTTCTGTATGCATCCTCTTTGGTTTGAAGCTGGCACAGTACCTGCAGTAGAATATCTTTGGCTTCCCTCTGACAACCATGCCTCCATCCTTGCTACCTTCCCTGTTTTCCTTTCCCTGTTGCTTCATAACCTGGGTTGTGAGTAACTAAATCCACTTTCCCTTCTTCCCTTTCTTTCCCCTCTCTCCTCCCTGATGAAGGAACATTTATTCCGAAAGCTAGGAGCTTAAATTTTCGGTTGTTTTTT
The DNA here is from genome assembly GCF_023897955.1 of Schistocerca gregaria. Classification (NCBI taxonomy): domain Eukaryota; kingdom Metazoa; phylum Arthropoda; class Insecta; order Orthoptera; family Acrididae; genus Schistocerca; species Schistocerca gregaria. Next base: position 669,633,957 of record NC_064920.1, read on the forward strand.
GTGTCTCTATCGGCTGTACTGAGCTGAGGTAAGTACTGGCCAGCCCCTCTATCTCTTTGTTAGTAATTGTTTCACATCTTTATATGAGATTTTCCATTAATTAGAAAAAATTATTTTCTATGTTCTTGATAAATATGTAAACATTGGTACCAGCTAAGCTGTTACCAATGACTTATTCTTCACTTCGGTGGTAAAATTTATTGTTAAACAGAAAGTAATTGTTGGAAATTGAAAATTCAAGAAGCTCAATTAATTCTACAATTTATCTCTGATGTACCTTTTGGTGCATTAACAAATTGTTTTTAGTAAGTTCAAGACATTCACCAATTGGTATACTCGGTATAATGGTTAATTATTATCGAAAGAAATTAACACTGATTCATTTGGTATATCAAGTCATGTAGACATCAGGTTACAAGTTATTGTATAACTACCCGTTTGATTACATTTGTTCCTCATGGCAATTTATTTATATTAATATAGTTGCACATTACTTCTGTACACTTATTCATTACTGATTTTCTGGTCTCATACTAGAAGCTTATTATACTAAACATAGACAATGGACTACAATTTATTGTATAACGACCCTTTTCGTTACGTTTGTTCCTTGTGACACTGTATTTTTATTACTATAGTTGTAAGTTACTTCTGTACACTTACTCTTTACTGATTTTTGGGTCTCATAGTAGAAATTAATTATACAAACCTTGACATTGAGCTCAATTTCGTGTTAACACTTAGACCATTTGTTGCACTATGCGTATCCTGTAACAAGGTTGGACGTTTATTTTTTGGTATGATGTCAATGGAACACTATAATGCTGTATATGTCATTGGTATACCTCACATTATTGATATCCTTCCCTGTGTTAACAGCCCTTTACAATTTTATACCTAGACCTCCTACTATCATCTTTTAGGGTATTTTGTAACATCTTTACAGAATATAATCATAATTACTTTGACTTTGTGATTATATCAATACCCTAAACATTATTTGTATACACATATTTAGTACTTAATTCTGGTCTTGTACTAGATGCTTATTACACCAGACATCGAGCAACATATTATGCAAGCACCAAGACCTTGTATTGTATGGTTGCTGAACTATAAAACTATGATTTGTATATGATATCTTAAGAATTTAATATTTGAGTTGTCCCCCTTGTTACCTACATGCATTTGCTTCGTATATTGTGTCTCTACCCTTATCATCTAAACTCAGAGTTATCTTCTGTAAGATTATTCAGTGGCGATATATTTTTACATGGTACTTGTGTTATAACTATTTGAGTTTATAGGAGGTAGGTGGTACGATACGTTCTATTACAATTTTACAAGAAATTTAACTTAAAAAATCTTAAAAAGTTTTTTGAAAGTTTTTAAAAAGGAATTTCGTTTTCTCGACATATTCGGCTTTGCCTTACTTGCATTATTTAATTACATACTAAAATGTACTACTTGCATTATTTAATTACATACTAAAATGTACATGTTGCATTCTTTTGTAGACTGGATGTAACTTCTTCCTTATGCTTTATAGTTTGCGATCGTATTTTTTTATGTTTCCTACTACAGTACCACCTAATGGTCATCAGAAACATCTGTGATTTGACCTGTCCTCCTCAGACTCCTCTCATCTGTTGTGTGAACAAGAGCTTGTGCGGCCTGTGCAATATGCACTATGCTTTATGTAAGTCTTGTTTTATTAATGCCTCACCAATGATCACTTCCTGCATGTTCCTGGAACGGCATATCAGGATGTGACACGATATATTGTACATGAGATGGAGATGTATTGAGATGTACTTGCGTAAGGTAGGCTGTATATATCCATTTTGGGAAATTTCATAACCCACCTTATTGTATCAGACCTGATTATGATTGAAATTTGCGGTGTATATGCTTTTCATACACGATGACGATTTATCAAAATCGGTCATCAAAAATAAAATTATAATTAGTTGTAGCGGGACTTTGAGTTTCGCCGCGCTACACTCGTTCCCTCAGACATGAATTATACCGTCGCAGAGGTATGAGCGCTCGACGGCAGAGAAAATACTAAAATTGTAACTTTTTTGTTTTTCTATCCGTTTCTTTATTGTCTCTCGAGAGCGGAAGCTTAATGTAGACGTGATCTGATTGAGACGAAAAAACTTATTAAAGTGTATACATTGTGGAAGTTGTTATGAAATTCGGAGGATGGAGAGAAGCAACTAAAATAAATTGCAGTTAATATCAAGACGGTTTTGGATGCATTAGAAATTCCTGGACAATGAAACTTATTGCAAGATTTCGGAGCAGAATTGAAGGAGATTTTTGAAGACCTGGACGCCGCACGAATGAAGACTGGTTAACCTGGTAAAGGATGAACTTTTATTTATGCCATTTACCCTTATCAGTTACATTTTGTTAATCTCTGTTCTTTTTCAATAATTTTTGTAGTGGAAATTAGTTTAACTTTTGCTCAAAAACGCCACAAGGACCACCCCAACAATAGCTTTTCCGAATCACGAAGTCCGATAACTTTTTCTGTAATACGAAGTCCGATTTGCTTTTCATTCTTTCCCTTTTTCATGGTCATTTACGATTTTAAAATCCCCTTTTTATTCACCATTTCTTCCCATATTTTCAACCTTTTTCTTTTCTTTTCTTCTCTTCTTTTTTATGAACCACTACATAGTGATCATGTTTGATGAAGTTGTTACCTCTATATTTCACACGTCGATGGTCTCCACTCTTGAACGATGGCAAGCAATATAATATCCGTTACTCGTTCTCCCCCATTTTGCGATAGCATAAAAAGAGCTGGACTTCTTTGGACTTTTTTTATGTCTTCCATCAATCCTATCTGGTAAAAATCCCATAATGCACAGCAGTAACCTAGCAGAGTACGGTTTAGCAGTAACGTAGCAGAGTACGGAAAAACGTAGTGCAGGAAGTCTGTTTAGTAGATCTGGTGAATGTTCTTAGCGTTCTGCAATAAAATGCTGTCTCTGGATTGCCTTGCCCACATTATTATCTATGTGATCGTTTCAGTTGAAGCTTTTCATAATTATAATCCCTGGGTATTGTTTTTTGGAGTGACAGCTTTTAAATTCGTGTGATTTATCATGTGGCTGAAATAAAAGGGGTTGCTTTTCGTACCCATATGGATGACTTTGCACCTTTCCTTGTTCAACGACAATTGCCACTTTTCGAACCATACACATGTCGTGTATATCTCATTTTGTTATTGGTTTTGATCTTCTGACGTCTTTACTTAACGATAAATGAAAGTATCATCTCCAACCAATATAAAGGCACTGCTCAGATTGTCTCATAAATCGTTTATGTGGATTAGAAACAGCAGAGAGCCTTTAACATTCCATTTCGGAACGCTGGATATCACTTCTGTTTTATTCGACCATCGATTACTGCGTACTGTGGCTCCTCTGGCACGAAATCAAGAATCCAGTCGCACAATTGAAGCGATAGCACATAGGCACTCTATGCATTTAGAAGTCTCTTGTGAGGAAAGGTGCCGAAAGCTTTTTAAAATCCTGAAATTTAGAATCAGTTTGACAGTTCCTGTCGACAGGACTAATTAATTCGAGAGGATAAAGAGTTAGTTGTGTTTCACAAGAGCGATATTGTCTGAATCCTTGCTGTCTATCAATAGACCGTTACCTTCGAGGGAATTCATAATGTTCGAGCGCCGTCCATGTTCCAAAATGGTACTGCAAGTCGACATCAGTGAAATGGATCTGTAATTAAACGGCCTGCTCCACATTTCCTTCCTTGAGTAAAGGAGTGACCTGTGCAAGTTCCCAGTCTTTTGATACGGATCTGTCGTCAAGCGAGTTGTTGTATTTAATTACTAAGTGTGGGGCTATTGTAACGGCATACTCTGAAAGGAACCTAATTGGAATACAGTATGGAGCGGAAGAGTTGCCTTTATTAAGAGCATCAACTGCTTCGCCCCCAATGCACCAGTGATTAGTAATCAAAACTTCATCGGTCGCGGGTTTGAAAAAAGATTCCGGAATAGTCCCCGTTCGGATCTCCGGGAGGGTACTGCCAAGGGGGGAGATTACCACGGGGAAAAGATTAAATAACCAACGAAAGGATAACGTTCTACGAGTCGGGACGTGGAATGTTAGAACTTTGAACGAGGGAGAGAAGCTAGGAAATCTGAAAAGGGAAACGCAAAGGCTCAATCTAGATATAGTAGGCGTCAATGAAGTCAAATGGAAAGAAATAAATGATTTCTGCTAGGATGAATGCAGGGTAATATCAGCAGCTGCAGAAAATGGTATAACGAAAATTGGATACACTGTGAATAGGAAGGTAGGGTAGAGAGTGTGCTACTGTGGAGCGTTCAGTGATACGGTTATTCTTATCAGAATCGAGAACAAGCCGACTTCGGCAACGATAGTTTAGGTATCTAGCAATAGAATCAGAATTTGAGAGAGCTTTGGAGGACTTAAGATCAAATAAGGCAGAAGGTATAGATATCATTCCATCAGAATTTATAAAATCATTGGGGGAAGTGCCAACAAAACGATTATACACGTTGGTATGTAGAATGTATGAGTCTGGCGACATACCATCTGACTTTAGGAAAAATATCACCCACACAATTCCGAAGACTGCAAGAGTTGACGAGTGCGAAAATTATCTCACGGTCAGCTTAACAGCTTATGCATCCAAGTTGCTGATTACAATAATATACAGAAGAATGGAAAAAAAACTGAGGATGTGTTAGATGACGATCAGTTTGGCTTTATGAACGGTAAAGACACAAGAGAGACAATTCTGATGTTGCGGTTGATACTGAAAGTGAGACTACAGAAAAATCAACATACGTTCATAGGATTTGTCTACCTGGAAAAATCCTTCGTAATATAAAATGGTCAAGATGTTCGAAATTCTGAGAAAAAGAATGGTGAGCTGTAGGGAGAGGCCGGTATTATACAAATGTACAAAAGCCAAGAGGGAATGATAAGAGTGGACGACCCAGAACAAAGAACTAAACAGAAATACTCATCCCGTGTGCGTCTTGTACTAGTGCAGAGGTAAATGATATAGGTATTACTCTCACTGATATTGAAAAATTGCCATCATCGCTAAAATGTAACGCGGCTCCAGATACTGATGGGATGTCTCACAGTATGTAACTATTATGTCCACTGGTGAATGTAACTACTACGCCTATTGGTTGCTTACAGTTTCAGGATATCTGATGATGGCCAACACCTAAACGCCAATATTGGATTAATGAAGTCAGTTCGCATTCAGTCAAAGACATTTACCACAGCGATCTATTTACCACTTTTAAGGGTACATATATTTTTCAACATGGGCGCATGCCTGCGTCGTGACTGTATGTCACGGCTACGCTATACATAATTTACTGCCGAGTTAACTGATGCAAGTCCTGAAAAGTGAAACTGTATAGAGAATCCTACTGAGATGCAAATAATGACAAATTGTGTGTGTGTGTGTGTGTGTGTGAGAGAGAGAGAGAGAGAGAGAGAGAGAGAGAGAGAGAGAGTCAGAAAATGCACTCTCTGTGCTTGGGAAGACCCACTCATGCACCTCAGATAAAAGTTAGAAAGCGTGATAGTGTGTATAGTAAGATCACTCACGGTGTTCTGTAAGACTGTAAAAGTATAATAAGATAAGGATAACAAGAAACCAATAGCCCTAAGAATTACGTAAGGCAATTGTTCTCACGGACAGAATGATAACAGCCAGCGCAAGTACTTTACAAGAGTTATCTACATCCACAATGTCCAGTTTACTAACGAACTATTTGTGTTGTATAACTGTCTCAAATAAAATATCTAGTAAACGACAATAACAAAAACAAGTTCATGTAAGTTGCCAAAGTACCTAAGCCAAGCTGAGAGAATTTGAGTATTCAGAAATGTAAATGTATCCACTTTACTAACTGCAGAAAGCAGATATCCTACGACTATAAATCGCTGTTGGAGTCAACTCATACAAATACTTGGCTGTAGAAGGTAGTGGGTATACGAAATGGAATGATCGTATAAGCTCAGTTGTAGGTAAGGCTAGTGGACAGGATACCGTGAAAATACAGTCTACTAAGAATGCTTACAAAACACCCGGGCATCCTATTCTAGAAAGTTGCACAAGTTTGTGCATCCATACCAGGTAACACGAACAGGAGCTACTGAAGAAGGGGAACATGAAAGGTAATAGGTTTCCTTGACTCCTGGGTGAGTGTCACTGAAAAACCTGTATTGGCAGACACTTGAAGATAGACGTTGTTACCCCGTGAAAGCCAACTTACAAACTTTCACGAACCACTACTAATGGAAGACAGTAGAGATATACGTTAGCTCCCTACATATAGCTCCGTAAGAATAGTGAAGACAAGATTCAACTAATTATACCGCACACCCAGAGGGATTTCAGGAGTCATTCTGTAATGATGCAGTTAAATTCAAATTGATATGTCTAAATTTTTTTTACGCATTTACACAATACCGGGTGAAAATCGACCGAGTAAGACAATCTATCTTGTAGAAAATGTTAGTGTTAAGGAAACCTCTAAAACTGTGTCTATAAGCACAAGTGTAACGTCTGTGACAAAAGTTCACTGGAAGGAAACACTATTTTGTGAAAGATTAATAATTTTATAAAAAATAAAATATAGCAAGGAATGTAAGTTATAAATGTACTGCGTATAACACAATGAGAGTATTTAAACATGTCATTCATTAAAACAAAATTAAATCGTTGTTGCTGTTGTTGTCTTCAGTCCTGAGACTGGTTTGATGCAGCTCTCCATGTTTCTGTATCCTGTGCAAGCTTCTTCATCTCCCAGTACTTACTGTAACCTACATCCTCCTCATTCTGCTAAGTGTATTCATTTCTTGGTCTCACTCTACGATTTTTACCCTCCACGCTGCCCTCCACTGCTAAATTTGTGGTCCCTTGATGCCTCAGAACATGTCCTACCAACCGATCCCTTCTTCGTGTCAAGTTGTGCCACAAACTCCTCTTCTCTCCAATTCAATTCAATACCTCCTCATTAGTTATGTGATCTACCCATCTAATCTTCAGCATTCTTTAGTAGCACCACATTTCGAAATCTTCTATTCTCTTTTAGTCCAAACTATTTATCGTCCATGTTTCGCTCCATACAAATACTTTCAGAAACGACTTCCTGACACTTAAATCTATACTCGATATTAACAAATTTCTCTTCTTCAGAAACGCTTTCCTTGCCATTGCCAGTCTACATTTTATATCATCTCTACTTCGACCATCATCAGTTATTTTGCTCCTCAAATAGCAAACCTTATTTACTACTTTAAGTGTCTCATTTCCTAATCTAATTCCCTCAGAATCACCGGACTTAATTCGACTACATTGCATTATCCTCGTTTTGCTTTTGTTGATGTTCATCTTATATCCTCCTTTCAAGACACTGTCCATTCCGTTCAACTGCTCTTCCAAGTCGTTTGCTGTCTCTTACAGAATTACAATGTCATCGGCGAACCTCAACGTTTTTATTTCTTCTCCATGTACTTTAATACCTATTCCGAATTTGTCTTTTGTTTCCTTTACTGCTTGCTCAATATACAAATTGAATAACATCGGGGACAGGCTACAACCCTGTCTCACTCCCTTCCCAACCGCTGCTTCCCTTTCATGTCCCTCGACTCTTATAACTGCCATCAGGTTTCTGTACAAATTGTAAATAGCCTTACGCTCCCTAATTTTACCCCTGCCACCTTTAGAATTTGAAAGAGTGTATTCCAGTCAACACTATCAAAAGCTTTCTCTAGGTCTACAAATGCTAGAAATGTAGGTTTGCCTTTCCTTAATCTATTTTCTAAGATAAGTCGCAGGGTCAGTATTGCCTCACGTGTTCCAACATCTCTGCGGAATCCAAACTGATCTTCGCTGAGGTCGGCTTCTACCAGTTTTTCCATTCGTCTGTAAAGAATTCACGTTAGTATTTTGCAGCTGTGACTTATTAAACTGATAGTTCGGTAATTTTCACATCTGTCAACACCTAATTTCTTTGGGATTGAAATTATTATATTCTTGTTGAAGTCTGAGGGTATTTCGCCAGTCTCATACATCTTTCTCACCAGATGGTAGAGTTTTGTCAGGACTGGCTCTCCCAAGGCTGTCAGTAGTTCCAATGGAATGTTGTCTACTCCCAGGGCCTTGTTTCGACTCCGGTCTTTCAGTGCTCTGTCAAACTCTTCACCCACTATCGTATCTCCCATTTCATCTTCATCTACATCCTCTTCCATTTCCATAATATTGTCCTCATGTACATCGCCCTTGTATAGACCCTCTATACTCTCTTTCCACCTTTCTGCTTTCCCTCCTTTGCTTAGAACTGGGTTTCCATCTGAGCTCTTAATATTCATATAAGTGACTCTCTTTTCTCCAAAGGTCTCTTTAATTTTCCTGTAGGCAGTATCTATCTTACCCCTAGTGAGATAAGCCTCTACATCCTTACATTTGTCCTCTAGCCATCCCTGCTTAGCCATTTTGCGCTCCCTGTCGATGTGATTTTTGAGACGTTTGTATTCCTTTTTGGCTGCTTCATTTACTGTATTTTTATATTTTCTCCTTTCATCTATTAAATTCAATATTTCTTCTGTTATCCAAGGATTTCTAATAGTCCTCATCTTTTTCCTACTTGATGCTCTGCTGCCTTCACTACTTCATCCCTCAGAGCTACCCATTCTTCTTCTACTGTATTTCTTTCTCCCATTCCTGTCAATTGTTCCCTTATGCTCTCCATGAAACTCTGTACAACCTGTGGTTCTTTCAGTTTATCCAGATCCCATCTCCTTAATCTACATTTCATAATTAATAGATTGTTGTCAGAGTCCACATCTGCCCCGGGAAATGCCTTTCAATTAAAAACCTGGTTCCTAAATCTCTGTCTTCCCATTACATATGCTATCTGACGCCTTTTAGTATCTCCAGGATTCTTCCATGTATACAACCTTCTTTTATGAATGTTGAACCAAGTGTTAACTATGATTAAGTTGTGCTCTGTGCAAAATTCTACCAGATAGCTTCCTCTTTCATTTCTCTCCCCCAATCCATATTCACCCAATACGTTTCCTTCTCTCCCTTTTCCTACTCTCGAATTCCAGTCACCCATGACTATTAAATTTTCGTCTCCCTTCACTACCTGAATAATTTCTTTTATCTCATCATACATTTCATCAATTGCTTCATCATCTGCAGAGCTAGTTGACATATAGACTTGTACTACTGTAGTAGGCATGGGCTTCGTGTCTATCTTGGCCACAATAATGCGTTCACTATGCTGTTGGTAGTAGCTTACCCGCACTCCTGTTATTTTATTCATTATTAAACCTACTCCTGCATTACCCCTATTTGATTTTGTATCTATAGCTCAGTATTCACCTGACCAAAAGTCTTGTACCTCCTGCCACTGAACTTTACTAGTTCCCACTATATCTAACTTCAACCTATCCATTTCCCTTTTTTAAATTTTCTAACCTACCTGCTCGATTAAGGGATCTGACATTCCACGCTCCGACCCGTAGAAAGCCAGTTTTCTTTCTCCTGATAACGACATCCTCTTGAGTAGTCCCCTCCCGGAGATCCGAATGGGGGACTATTTTCCTCCGCAATATTTTACCCAAGAGGACGCCATCATCATTTAACCATACAGTAAAGCTGCATGCCCTCGGAAAAAATTACGGCTGTAGTTTCCCCTTGCTTTCAGCCGTTCGCAGTACCAGCACAGCAAGGCCGTTTTGGTTTGTGTTGCAAGGCCAGATCAGTCAATCATCCAGACTGTTGCCCCTGCAACTATTGAAAAGGCTGCTGCCCCTCTTCAGGAACCACACGTTTGTCTGGCTTCTCAACAGATACCCCTCCGCTGTGGTTGCACCTACGGTACGGCCATCTGTATCGCTGAGGCATGCAAGCCTCCTCACCAACGGCAAGGTCCATGGTTCATTCTTCCGACGCTATCAGAATCACTGGTTACTCTCTCCTAAGGGCAGATAGTGAAACACGACGCGGGGGTGGTGTGGGTGCCTATGTTCGCTCTGATCTGACACCTACTGTACTATGCACATCGGATGCAAAGGGCGAAGGAGAAGCAGAGTTCTTGTTTTTCGAAATAAATACATCAAATCAGAATCTGCTAATTGGAGTAATCTATAAATCTCCAAACGTCAGTGCCATGTCCTCCTTTCATTATGCCCTGTTCTCACTCGTGACACAGTATGAACACATAATCATTATGGGCGACACAAACATCTACTTACGACTGCTCAGACATCCCTTGGGATGATATAAGCAATGAACCGACTTTAGACGGAAAAATTCGGCAATTATGTCGCAAAATTATTGCACTGTATGATAAACATGCTCCTCAACGGACTGTCAATGTAAAGAGAGCTCCCGCTCCGTGGCTCACCACTGGATTATGCCAGTTAATGAATAAACGTGATTCTGCACATAGGGCCTTCAAGCGTAACCCAACTCCCGAGGCGTACTAAGCTTATAGGAAACTCCGAAACAGAACCAAGCAAAGCGTGAGAAATGCCAAAATCAGACATGCACGCACTGTCGTATGCGGCATATCAAAACTTGCTGCACTGTGGAAAAAGCTGGGCAGTTTCAGTATAGGGAAGGGAAGATCTGACGCTGTTTATCAAGCGTCTGCAGAAGAGTTAAACGACTTCTTCTCAACAGCTGTAAACTGCCACACAGTGACAAATTACCAGCCCCAATACATCAGTCTACAAGTTTTTCGTAAAACATGACACTACCGGCACAGTACACAAGGAAATTATGAGAATCTCTTCCGAGGCAGTAGGAAATGATGGAGTGAGCATTGGCATGATTAAGAACGTCGTAGACACTATTATTGCAGTTATCACAGACATCTTCAACCTGTCTCTTGTCAATAGTACATTTCCTACTGAGTGGAAGCAAAGTTTAGTTCAACCTATACCCAAGACAGACAACCCTAAGTCGCCAGGTGACTACAGGCCGATCAGCATACTACCTCTGATGACATTAAACATTCTATGGACAGACGTGAAGCTACTATCCTAACAATGCTTGACTTTAGCAAGGCTTTTGACACAGTTGACTTCGATATATTACCAATTAAAATGAAACAGTTGAATTTCTCACAAAGCGCAATACACTGGTTCGACAGCTACATCAAAAACAGAAGTCAACAAGTCATTTGAGGGTCTGAAAAGTCATCATGGAAAAACATGCGCTCTGGAGTTCCCCAAGGCTCCGTCCTTGGTCCACTACTCTTCTCACTGTACATTAATGATATTTCTTCAGTGATTCACTCCTGCAACTACCATCTGTATGCCGACGACATCCAACTGTACATAAGTGCAAGCCCCAAAAACATTGATGACGCAGTAGTGAGTATGAACGCAGATCTTTGCTCTGTTTCTCGATGAGCACAGAACCTAGGTCTGAAAATAAACCCCAAGAAATCCCAGGTCATACTTATATCTCATACAAAGTTAATCAGCCGGTCGTTTCGCGAAACAGTCCCTCAAATACTCCTCAATGGTAACCAACTACCAAAAAACAGTAAAAGGCCTAGGAATAATCTTGGATGAACACCTAAACTGGGAAGAACAAACAGTCACAGCTTGCCGGAAATCGCTCGCCTTCCTACATGCAATTCAAAAATTTAGAAAAATATTTCCTACCCATGTTAAACAAAAATTAGTACAAACACTAGTCTTGCCTAATCTTTACTACTGTGATGTAGTTCAATACGGCACAAATAGTGAAAATTCTAGATGCCTCGAGGTAGTGATGAATGCTTGCGTTAGATACGTGTGCAATATTTGGTTGTATGATCATATTAGTCCCTGCTAGATTGGATACGCCCACATAAGGTACACGATCTCCACACGATGTGCTTTCTTCATCGATTTCTTAGCCACTGGTGCCCCCAATACTTATCTTCTCACATTAAACACCTATCATCATTCCACAATCGCAATACCAGATCGGATACGTCTAGCATCTTGGCTGTACCTTTACATAACACAAAATCTTTCTCCGTGTCATTCTCCATCTCAGCCATACGACTATGGGACGCGCTTACCTGTGATCTGCGTCTTATCCAGAACTACTCAACATTCAAGACGTACATATTAGGGACGGTATAGCCACCATTGTTGTGCCCCTCCCATCTCTTTCTTTCTCCTCTGCATCACAGCTTCGAATTTTAGCATTCTATTTCTCCTCCTCTAACCTATCTACCTCTTATATATCTCTTTCACCCCATTCTATCGTCTTATGTCTCTGCTCGATGAGAATAACTCACAAGCTGCAAGAACATAACGAGAAAATTCCCAACTAACAATGAGACTGACATTCACAAAAGAAAAGTATGTTTACTTTCATATACATAGTCATTGTCATTATTATTATTATTATTATTATTATTCTTGATTGTTATAATTATTTCTTATTGTTATAATTATCATGGTACTACTGTTATAATCTCTATTTTCTTTCTTTAACATCAATACTGCATAATACGTTATATGTCCTTAATGTTCTGTAGAAACTGTAACTCATTCAATATGAGTATGCCTGGTTAGGTGTAAGAGAGGGCCTGAAGGCCCTAATCTTACCAGTTAAAATAAATGTATAAATAAATAAATAAAGATAGCGAATCCACTATCGGATTTCAACCACCCGTCTTTTGGATAACCTTAGCGCGAGAATAGCAAGGGAGGAAAAGAAAGGGATATCAGAAGCAGTTGTAGTCTACTATCGTGGCGTCCCATGTCGGGTGATGTGAGCATGTAACAGTAAAATTCTGTTTGAATGTGCTTAACATTTGTTGTGGCAGTGGCTTACAGTTGCTGAAGTCGTCTCCAGTTTATTTTGTGTCAGGAAGCAAGAATATCCGACTGGTTTTATATGATGGAATATGGACCCGATGATACAGAAAGAAAGTGAACATGGCTAATGCAATCGTATGGTAGCTATAAATTAATTCCATCATATACAAATTTTCATACAGCAAGCAACAACTTCAACTTCGATACGACTGTAATGAACAAGACAAGATATTTTCGTATTAACGGTCCTTAGTAGCGTATCAGACTGTTGCTGTCAACACCATAATTTGCCAAAGTTCTAAAACAGTTTTGCTAAAAGTATTTGTTAGAATCATTGTCGCAAAGTCATATACCGATCCAGTTTACTGTCCAGTTTGTTAAATGTAAATTTTGTGTCATTCTGTATGGTCAAAAGATCGTAGTTAGTTAATTTTCGTGATATGGTAATCTTGCAGTGTCATGAAAAAGTAATTTCCAAGAATAATTCTTTACTTTCAACCTGAACAGACAAGAAGTATGGTCGCTTTGATATATCGTCGTACAGTTCAATTTAATGAGGTTTGTTGCCTTTAAATTTGTTTTATCAGAATATTAACTTTACGTAACTATTCAAAGTAAATATGACAGAGATTAAGCCACGTCAGAATATCTCATTCTGTTTCCATCTTGTTTCCAAGCAAAATTGTTGCAACAAAAGTCATTAACATAACTTTACTTCTGGGACATTTACAGAAATGTATACTGAAATTGCTCCTTCATAGCTGCCGACCAAACTATCTTCGTAGATACAGTTTTCGTTCAGTGGATATATCGTAAGGTAAGGCTACATAGCTGAAAGTTGTTTGCTACTAATTCCAGGTAGGCCATATACAGTGTTGTGTGTGTAATAACTTGTGTGGCATACCAATCTCATTATCCACATTACGCTTTGGGGACAAGTTTAAATCATAAATGGGGGCCCTGCTAATAATAGTATTCTGTTGGGTAACATGTGTCTAAATTTGTGTTAGAGATTATTGTCAATGTTAGTGAAAACAATGTAATGTTGTGCAGTTTTAATGAAAATCTTTACTGCACGAACTAAAATCAGTATTTTTCTCAGAAGTGGCACGTAGTCAGCTCGGGAGGGATGAAGGCTATTTTTTTCTTTTTAAAGCAGTCCTGGCAGGTATCGGTACACGCACGGGGTGTCGTAAACGCAACCGCTAACTGGATTCACTTTCTGTAACGCAGCCAGCGTTGTATTTTCGGTTCTGGAGAGACACAAAAATTATTCTGCACATTATTACCTTAATCAATATTGGTGGGTAATAAAGCTAAATATTGTCACGCCCGTAGTTAAAAAGTATTCTTTTCCCTGATATTTAACGTTAAAAACGGTTCGATTACACGCGATTCAAGGTTAGTTCGTAGTTAAAAAGTATTCCTTGCCCTGCTACGTAGCGTTAAAAACAGTTCAATTACACGCGATTCAAACATTTGAAATAAATGGTGAATCAGTCACTCGTGGAGTCGGCGAGTTCAGTTACAATTCTTCTGGCATGACGTACTCCTTCGGCTAATATACTAATACCGGAGAGCCATTAAAATACTGAGCACAATAGTAAAAATTGTGCAAAGAAGTTTTCACATGCCACTGTGCAATAAGAACGTATCACAACGCAATTTTAATCGATGTTGTGAGCTATGGGTGGACTATTTGGGCTGTTAGAGCCAGGAAGGTAAGAACAGCACAGTCTCTGCGGCGAGCAGAAAGGTGTGTGCTCCTGTGCCTGACATGCGTCTGTAGAATAACACCGATTGACGCGCTGCTGGCGATATTGGACTTGCTACCTCTAGACCTAGCCGTAAGAAAGAGAAGATAGCAATACTGGCTCAAAAAGAGCGACAACGAGAAGGTAAAGCAGATACTGGCCACAAGTGCTACATCGAATCAGGAGATAAATGCATGCACTGGCAGAGAGTGGTAAGAAATCTGGGACAACGCACACACAAGGAGGAGAACATACCAGGTTCTGCCAGCGAAGAAAGCTATACGCCCCCTGTCGGGACTTGGTCCATATCCCAGCTGTTTACTGAAAATACGACAACACAGTACAGACATTTGTAAATGTGGAGCAATCGGCATCCCAGACTACATCGTCTGGGAGTATGCCATTAGACAAGATGTTACAGTGCAGGGCATTAACGTCTGTGCTAATACAACAGTCTATATCATAATAACGAATGAGGAACTGTGCATTAAGAAGAATTCACTGACAGCTGAAATACGAGTTTATGAACTGCAAGCCTATATGGCTGAGAGACGACCAAGAAGTGATCATACACTATGACGATAAGTAACATTCACCTGCAGAAATCATTCGGAAGCAGTGAGGAGATGAGCCCCATGGAGGGCCAGGAAGAATTTCCTGAGACTTTGACAGCCGTCTTCCAGTCTTCACTTCTTGGGCGGCAGAGCAGGACAGCTCCTGTGAATCCTGAGTTGTTCCTCGGCTCGCTGGGGGCAAAAAATCCATACACACGAGAAATTTAGTTTGGTACTAATACCAAGTGTAGTGCACTGTAGTGCTGTGTATCGTGGTGTTGTTTATTAGTGTAGTATAGAATTTTAAATTAGGCAAGGTGCGATCCAGCAATGCAGCGTAGTACAATTGAACAGTAGCATCTACCTTTTGGATACCAGATGAACATATGCCTGTAAATCAGATGGCCAAACGGCAGCATGTAGAAATTTTGGTTTTCTTTGTTTCTTTCTTCTAAAAACTGAAATTTTCTTTCAGCCGATGTCTTACGTATTTTCCTTTAAACACCAAACTGTTAGTTACACTAACACATTTGAATTTATGTTAAAATATTATGCGCTATATTCAAATCAATTCATGTGCAACGTTTGGTCTCTTTCTTTATATAGATAATAGACCAAATGAAAATAGCAAAAAAAGTATATACATAAAAATATTAATGGAACAGGAAGAAACCCAAACATGTCACACAATGCTATGTATCCTATACCATACACTTAACAGCGGTTTGCAGAATATGTTTGCAGATAAGTCCACTAAAGAGACAGCTTACACTACACTCGTTCCTCCTCTGTTAGAATATTGCTGCGCGGTGTGGGATCCTTACCAGGTGGGATTGACAGAGGACATCGAAAGGGTGCAAAAAAGGGCAGCTCGTTTTGTTTTATCACGTAATAGGGGAGAGAGTGTGGTAGATATGATACACGAGTTGGGATGGAAGTCATTACAGCAAAGACGTTTTTCGTCGCGGCGAGACCTTTTTAAGAAATTTCAGTCACCAACTTTCTCTTCCGAATGCGAAAATATTTTGTTGAGCCCAACCTAGATAGGTAGGAATGATCATCAAAATAAAATAAGAGAAATCAGAGCTCGAACAGAAAGGTTTAGGTGTTCGTTTTTCCCGCGCGCTGTTCGGGGATGGAATAGTAGAGAGATAGTATGATTGTGGTTCGATGAACCCTCTGCCAAGCACTTAAATGTGAATTGCAGAGTAGTCATGTAGATGTAGATGTAGATATACATTGGCTTAGGTTACGAAAGTCATGGGATACCTCCCAGAATCGTGTCGAACCTCATTTTACCCGGCGTAGTACAGCAACTCGACGTGGCATCGGCTCAAAAAGTCGTTGGAAGTCCGAGCCAGAAATAGAGGGCCTCTATACCGTCCATAATTGCGAGCTGTAGTCTCTGCAGGATTTAATGCAAGAACTGAAGTCTCTATTATGTCCCATAAATGAGTCGTTGGAAGTCCTAGCCAGATATGCTGGCCCTCTATTGTTGTTGTGGTCTTCAGTCAAGAGACTGGTTTGGTGCAGCTCTCCATGCTACTCTATCCTGTGCAAGCTTCTTCATCTCCCAGTACCTACTGCAACCTGTATCCTTATGAATATTTTTAGTGTATTCATCTCTTGGTCTCCCTCTACGATTTTCACCCTCCACGCTGCCCTCCAATACCAAACTGGTGATCCCTTGATGCCTCAGAATATGCCCTACCAACCGATCCCTTCTTCCAGTCAAGTTGTGCCACAAAATTCTCTTCTTTCCAATTCTATTCAGGACCTACTTATTAGTTATGTGATCTACCAATCTAATCTTCAGCATTCTTCAGTAGCACCACATTTCGAAAGCTTCTATTTTCTTCTTTTCTAAACTATTTGTCGTCCACGTTTCACTTCCATACATGACTACACTCCATACATATGCTTTCAGAAACGACTTCCTGACAATTAACTCTATACTTGATGTTAACAAATTTCTCTTCTTCAGAAACGCTTTCCTTGCCATTGCCAGTCTACATTTTATATCCTCTCTACTTCGACCATCATCAGTTATTTTGCTCCCCAAATATCAAAACTCATTTACTACTTTAAGCGTCTCATTTCCTAATCTAATTGCCGCAGCATCACCCAATTTAATTCGACTTCATTCCATTATCATCGTTTTGCTTTTGTTGATGTTCATCTTATATCCTCCTTTCAAGGAACAGTCCAAACCGTTCAGCTGCTCTTCCGGGTCCTTTGCTGTCTCTCACAGAATTACAATGTCATCGGCGAACCTCAAAGTTTTTTTTTTCTTCTTCATGGATTTTAATTCCTACTCCGAATTTTTCTTTTCTTTTCTTTACTGCTTGCTCAATATATAGATTGAATAACATCGGGAATAGGCTGCAACCCTGTCTCACTTCGCCGGCCAGAGTGGCCGTGCGGTTCTGGGCGCTACAGTCTGGAAACGAGTGACCGCTACGGTCGCAGGTTCGAATCCTGCCTCGGGCATGGATGTGTGTGATGTCCTTAGGTTAGTTAGGTTTAATTAGTTCTAAGTTCTAGGCGACTGATTATCTCAGACGTTTAGTCGCATAGTGCTCAGAGCCATTTGAAACATTTTTGAACCTGTCTCACTTCCTTCCCAACCATTGCTTCTCTTTCATGCCCCTCAACCCTTCTAACTGCCACCTGGTTTCTGTACAAAATGTAAATAGCCTTTCGCTCCCTGTATTTTACCCCTGCCATCTTCAGAATTTGAAAGAGAGTATTCCAGTCAACATTGTCAAAAGCTTTCTCTAAGTCTACAAATGCTAGAAAAGTAGGTTTGTCTTTCCTTAATCTATTTTTAAGATATGTCGTAGGGTCAGTATTGCCTCACGTGTTCCGACATTTCTACGGAATCCAAACTGATCTTCGCCGCGGTCGGCTTCTATCAGTTTTTCCATTCGTCTGTAAAGAATTAGTGTTATTATTTTGCAGCCGTGGCTTATTAAACTGATTGTACGGTAATTTTCACATCTGTCAACACCTGCTTTCTTTGGGATTGGAATTATTATATTCTTCTTGAAGTCTGACGGTATTTCGCCTGTCTCATACATCTTGCTCACTAGACGGAGAACATCTTCCGAGGTGAGTCGACGACTGGCAGCTAGGAGCTGGGGCCGCCGCTTATATGGAGCACAAAAGAAACTGTCGCTTGGGACATATCGACAAATCGGCAGTAGCGGAACATATTTTTAAGGATGGAAATCACGAAGTAAAATTTGGTGAGACATGCGTGCTAGCCAGGACGTCGCACTATTATACACGTATGTATAGAGAGACAATTGAAATCCACATACATCAACACAATTTTAGTCGTAAAGAAGAAGGATTAAAATTGCATAAGATTTGGCGGTCGATGTTGCGTCAATCACGTGACAATCGATTGCCTGCAATCGAGAGAACAGACGATAGCCAGAGATAGCTACACATCGACGCCACGTGAAATGCGGTGGTGCCCTCTACGATGTCCATATAAGCAGCTGCCCCAGCTCCTAGCAGCACATCCACCCCTTCCAGCGCTCCCACACACTTTCCCAAATCGCCCTCGCTGCCCGTTCCATCTTCCATCTTACCACCTATGCCACATACTCCCACAACCAGGCCCATTTCACCTTCACCCCCCTCACCACCCTCGTTTAACTCTCCCCTCCCATGGTACAAAAACCCTACCGTATCCTGTACCACAACATTCTCTCTCTGCCCACCCACAAACTCCTCTTCCTCCACACCCTCCGTCAACACCGCGTGGATGCCTTCGTCCTAAATGAAACCTTCCTTCAACCCCGTATCTCCATCTCCACGGCCCCTTACATCCTTCACCGCACCGATAACCCGTACCGTCTGGCGCGTGGCGTAGTTGCTATAGGCCACCTCAAGCACCTCCCTGTCCGGCCCCAACCTCTCCTTAACAATCCTGCCGAGCATCTCACCCTCAGCCTCTTCTTCCCCACCCTCACCATCACCTGTGCCACCATTTATGTCCGCCCTCGCACCCCTATCCCGTACGATTTCCTGGCCCACACTGACCGCACCTTTTCCACCTACGTGGTTGCCGCCGACCTCAATATCCACAGCCGTGATCCTGCCGACCTCCAGCGGTGGCATCAGTTTCTCACCACCCTCCAGAGAGACCTGGTTCCCCTGCTTCAGCACACCCGATCCGAATCCAGCACCACTCCAGATGTGGTCCTTGCCTCTCCCAACCTCCTTGGGCGCATCACCGCAGATGTCCTTGACCTTATTGGCAGTGACCATGCTCCTGTTCTCCTCACTATCTCTAATGGTCGCCATCCCCGCAACGCTCTTCTCCCTGACGTCCCTCATAAACTTGTCCATGATTACTCCCGTGCCAACTGGGATGCCTACCGGCACTCCATTCACACGCAGGTTGCCGGCCACGACCTTATAACACTACCGTCTGCTACCGCTGTACCATAACCTTAAAGCTGGAAGCAGGTTGTGTGATAAAACTATTTTATTAAAGCAATTATAGTACAACGCAACAGAGCAGTGTTACCCTCTGAGAGGAATTTTGTTGTGTTGACCGTGTTGTACCTAACGGAGGTGGCTTATCGGAAGTGAAAGTCGGAATTACGGAAATATTTGAACAGTAACAAACAAAATTTTGCCTACCTGCACTGTTTAACAGGTAAAGAAAACGCCGCCAGCCTAACTAGGCAAGAGAATGATTAACATTCTCGTTCAAGAAAATAGTTATTAGTAACTTGAATGGATAAACACAACCTATACTTTGTCACACGCGAGTGCAGTGAACTCTTGACACATACATATGTGTACGGTAAGATTGAAACTAACAACTGGAGCAGCACAAACTATTTGCAAATTTATAACAGATACCGAAACACACTACTACTTTAAGGGCTTACACAAACTGGATGGTCTTTATAACGTTATTATTACTATTCACTGCAGAATCATTAATTGGATATTGGTTTAAGTCTCTCTCAGTTAAATACTTTACTATTTAAAATGAAAGTTAATTGGAATCCAATAACAGGTTGCTTTTCACTATCATTTCAATAAAGAAGTTATGGTTTTCATAATTAATGGTCTTTCCGTTACTTGTTACCGAGCATTAACACAATAGACAGACTGAGGATCCTGGTATACTATTCATATGCACTTCTAATACACAAGACAGACAAACACTTAGCAAACATGAGTATATAACGTTTCGTACTGCATTGAGAGACAAAATTAACATATATGTAAGATACTGACTTACCTTCTGTGATTTACAACAGGCAGTAATGAGATCATTTAGGAAGCAAAACTTTATAAGCCTCAGTCTTACGAGCTCTTAATTTGAAGTTGGCAACAATACATTAATAAGCAGTTTTATTAGGAAAATTACTTTCATTAACTTTCTTTTTTTATTTTATTATGTTCAAGAGGCATTAACTAGCAAAAAACACTGGTCTTCAATGTTCTTTCAGTAGGGACACTCGGAAATCACTTTAGTTCAAACGGAGAGGAACCTGAGAGGTGTTATGATAAGGAGAAAAATCAAGGTAGGAACATAAACTCAGTTATAAATTACCTTATATTTGAGTACACTAACACGTCCATTAAGCTGATCCTTCACTGTACATTGCTATAGTGCTCCACTACAGTGATTGCGCAATGTGGTGGCGATTGCATGTCGGTAGGTGGAATTGCAGGTAGAATTGCTGGACTCTGTCATTTCTTGGTGGCGATGATAGATACAAATTCCAGAATAGTTCCAGCTATTTATCCATCCATCCGAGGCATTGGAAAGTAGCAGAAAAAAACCTCTCTCGGAACCAGCTCAGTATGCAACATTTACATGGCAGTGCACAATTTGGTAGCTCGTCCCCGACTGGTGGCTCGTCCCCGACTGGTTCTCAGTTCCACCTTTTCTACCTAGGCCAACCACAATTTGCGCGCGCTACGCAGTTCCGTCCCCGAGGGGAACCACAACGCCTTTTACATACAAACTAACTAAGAACCCTAAGTGAGGATCAGCAATTTACATAACAGCAACCAAATTCATTCAATAAAACAGAATATTTGCACAAATTGACATTTCTACAAAAAAAAAAAAAATATTCACACGAAATCACAATTATATACAGTAAGTTTTGTTCCCTCCAAATGGGACAAAGAATTTAAATGACAGATACACTACTTTGCATAGAATCATATCATGACATCGAAGTTCTTACAAAGAAATGAGTATACAATTTTATGTTATCGATTCAAACAAACACATTTACAGAAGCTCAGTGATGTAACATTTAATAAAACCAAAAGCAAACTAAATCAATAAAGCACTAGAGTTATGTTATTACAACCTTACCCTCCAATCTCCTAATGACATCTCTCGCACTGCTGCCTTCCTGCTCCAGACCTTGTCTGACGCCGTCGCCACCCATATCCCCACCAAAGCCATCCACCCTCACCGCCCCGCCCTACCTCGACAGGCCGTCCTCCTCCTTCGAGAGCCCCGCCGCCTCTATCGCTCTTTTCTCCGCATTCGTGACCGGGATACACTTACCCGCCACCGGCAATTACAGCGACACATCCGCAACCTGCTTACAGTGAAGAAACGTCGTGCCTGGCGCCAGACATGTACACAACTCAACATCACGCTCCCCATAAACTCTTCCAAGTATTGGTCTGCTTTACACCGCCTTACTTGGAACCGCCCCTCCCCCCCCAGTACCCTCTCCTCCTTAATGACCGTCCCTTTCATGACAACATCAGTAAGGCCAACCACTTTGCCTCTCACCTCTCCGATGTTTTTTCCATTCCAGATGATCCCCACTTTGATTATTCCCTCTTCCCTGACGTCATGGACCGTATGAATATCTCTGTTCCTCGCCTTGCTCCTAGCTTCCAGTACTTGGGGCCACACACCACCATCTGAACTTAACACTCCCATCACTACACAGGACATCAGCCTCACACTCTGCACTAAACGCAACACTGGTCCCGGCCATGACTGCATTACCTACCGCCACCTCAAACACTGCCCTCCCTCCTTCCTTCCAATCCTTGCCACCCTCTACAATGTCATCCCTGTCACTGGCTTCTATCCCGACCCGTGGAAAACCTCCTGTACCCTGATGTTCTCCAAACCCAACAAGCCTCCATCTGATGCCTCTTCCTATCGTCCTATCTGTCTCACATCGGTGTTCAGCAAGCTCTTGGAATCCATCCTTTCCTGGTGCATCCATCACCACCTCTGCCAAAACCACCTCCTCCCCAACACCCAATTTGGCTTTCGACCTTCCTTCTCTGCTGATGACCAACTCCTCTGCCTCACTCATTTCCTCTCCCTCCAGCTTAACTCCCGTTGCTCCGTCATTTTTGTCTCCCTTGACCTCGAAAAGTCTGTGTCTGGCATCCCAGTCTGCTGTTTAAACTCCAAACCTACGCCCTTCCTATCAATTACATCCGTCTGATGGCCGCCTTCCTCTCCCACCGCCTCTCCTATGTTACCATCCATAATGCCACATTCTACCCCTCATCAGGTGTGCCCCAGGGCTCTGTCCTCTCCCCACGCCCCAACCCCCCCTCCAGTACACCTCTTGCAATATGCTGATGACACCGCATTCCTCGCCCTCGCTCCTACCCTCCAACGGTCCCAACGCCTTCTCCAGAATCAGCTTGACCTTTTTGCTGCATGGTGTAACCGGTGGCTCCTAAAAATCAATCCTTCCAAGACTCAGGCAATCATCGTAGGTTGTACCACTCACTCCTTCTGGCTCCTGGATTTCTCCCTTACTGTCTGCGCATGTCCTGTCTGCCTCACCCCCACCCTCACCTACCTTGGCCTCACCATTGACCGTTACCTCAACTGGATCCCTCATATCCGCTCCATCCAACCCAAAGCCCACAACCGCCTCCGACTCCTAAAACTCCTCTCTGGCCGGACATTGGGGTTGTACCCCTCTACCATCCTCCACACCTACCATCCTTTGCTATGCCAGTCCTGCCTGGTTATCTGCCCCCCCCCCCCCCCCCAAATTCAATAAGTCCCTCCAGATCCTTGAGCGTCATGCACTCCGCCTTGCCTTCCGTATACGCCTCCCGTCCCCCACGCGGATCCTCTATGACCTCATTCCTTTCCCCCATCTGCTCCTATTCCTCGAACATATCCGCATCCTCTACGCCTCTCGCCGCCTTGAACCCCCTCACCCCCTGGTTGCTCCTCTCCTCTCCCATCCCCGCCCCCTGCACGTCTTCACTGTTGTATCCACCCTACCCTCCATCTCTACACCCTACATGTCCTTTCCCCAGGTGGATTTCATCAACTCCCCCTCCTGGATGATGCCCTCTCTCCCTTCATTTATCCCTCCTATCAACTCTGATCTTCAACCCCCTCCTTTCCTCCATCCTTTCCCTGGGTTCCCTCTTCCTCTCCCCCATCCACCCTGTGTTTTCTCCCTACCTAACCTCTCCCTATCTCCCTTCTCACCCCCCCTCCCCTGAGTCCTTTTGTATTCCCCTCCTCTGCCTTCCCCACTCCCTGGAACGTCTGCTCGGCGCCCCCCCTCCTCTGATGGATCCTCATTCTCCATTGGCTCCTTTCCCCCTCCTCCTTCACTTTTCCTCTCCTTCCCCCCTTTTTTCCCGTCATCTGTCCAGTTTCCCCCCACCTGCTCTCGGCTGTGGTATGTCATATTTGTGCCAACTTTTTAGTGCAGTGTTTGAGTGTTCAGTGCGTCTTTCCACAGTGTTGCGAACAGAAATCATGCTGTCGCTGGGTGTGCATTTTATATCTCTTGCGAACAGAAACCAGACTGTCGCCATGTTTTTTAATTGTCTGTTTCTTATTTTTCTGCTTCCTGTGTATTTTATTCGCATCATCAACCCTGTGTTTTATGTTTTAAGTTCCAGAATTGTCTGCCATTTTACCTTTAAGTTACCGATTTTATTGCCAACTGTTATTTCTTATTACCTTCATCTTTTTAAAACAAATTCTGTAGGTTGAAGAGCGGCGTAATGAGCTGCTGCCAGCCCGCCCTCTTCAGGGGGAATCGAAACTCAATAAAAGAAAAAAGGCTGTCAATAGTTCTAATGGAATGTTGTCTACTCCCGTGGCCTTGTTTCGACTTAGGTCTTTCAGTGCTCTGTCAAACTCTTCAAACATTATCGTATCTGCTATTTCATCTTCATCTACATTGTCTTCGATTTCTATAATACTGTCCTCAAGAACATCGCCCTTGTATAGAGCCTCTATATACTCCTTCCACCTTTCTGCTTTCCCGTCTTTGTTTAGAACTGGGTTTCAGTCTGAGCTCTTGATATTCATGCAAGTGGTTCTCTTTTCTCCAAATGTTTCTTTAATTTTCCTATAGGCAGTATCTATCTTACCCATAGTGATATGCGCCTCTACATCCTTACATTTGTCCTCTAGCCATCCCCACTTAGTATTTTTCACTTCCTGTCGATCTCATTTTTGAGACGTTTGTATTCCTTTTTGCCTACTTCATTTACGGCATTTTTGTATTTTCTCCTTTCATCAGTTAAATTCAACATCTCTTCTGTTACCCGAGGATTTCTACTAACCCTCGTCTATTTACCTACTTGATCCTCTTCTAGCTTCACTATTTCATCTCTCAAAGCAGTCAATTCTTCTTCTACTGTATTTCTTTCCCCCAATCTTGTCAATCGTTCCCTAATGCTCTCCCTGAAGCTGTCTACAACCTCTAGTTCTTTCATTTTATCCAGGTCCCATCTCCTCAAATTCCCACCTTTTTGTGCAAGAACTGAACTCTTGATTATGTCCCATAAATGCGTCGTTTGAAGTCCCAGCCAGAAATAGTGAGCCTCAACCGCCGTGTATAATTGCGAAACTGTAGTCTCTGCAGGATTTTGTGCACGAACTGACCTCTCGATTATGTCCCATAAATGTTCGATGGGATTCATGTTGGGCAATCTGAGTGGCTAAATCATTGGCAAAAATTTTCCAGAATGTTCTTCAAACCAACTCCAAAAAATTGTGGTCCAGTTACACGAGCATTGTCATACATAAAAATTCCAACGTCGTTTTCGACCATGAAGTCCACTAATGGCTGCAAATTGTCCCCATAGCCATTTCCAGTCAATGATCGGTTCAGTCGAACCAGAGGACACAATCCATTCCACGTAAACGCAGCCCACACCATTATGGAGCCACCACCAGCTTGCACAAAGGCTTGTTGACAGCCAGGTTCCATGGCTTCGCGGGGTCTGCGACACACTCGATATCTACTATTAGCTATTAACACCTGAAATTTGGACTCATCTGAACATACCAAGGTTTCCCAGGGTCCAACTGATATGGTCACGAGCCCAGGAGAGAGGCTGCAGGCGATATCATGTAACAGCAAAGTCACTCGCCCCATAGCCATTTCCAGTCAATGATCGGTTCAGTCGAACCAGAGGACACAATCCACTCCATGTAAAAGCAGCCCACACCATTATGGAGCCACGACCAGCTTGCACAAAGGCTTGTTGACAGCCAAGTTCCATGGCTTCGCGGGGTCTGCGACACACTCGATATCTACCATTAGCTCTTAACAGCTGAAATTTGGACTCATCTGACCATACCAAGGTTTCTCAGGGTCCAACTGATATGGTCACGAGCCCAGGAGAGAGGCTGCAGGCGATATCGTGTAACAGCAAAGTCACTCGCTTCGGTCATCTACCGCCACAACACATTAACGCCAGATTTCGCCTCACTGTCCTAACGGAGCCGTATGGAGGAGCATGCGTCTCGCTCCAACTACCATATCAATCACCTGAGTACAAATGACAGCTCCGCCAATCAACTGCCGTTTTTACCTCGTGTAGGTGATACTACCGCTAGCCCATAACTTTTGTCACCTTAGGGTAAGATTATTAACGAAGAAAGACTGAAATCGGTGAATGTGTTACTATCAAAAAGAAAAACATGATTACTCAGCTGTTAAGACAAAATAGATACACTTACAAATAAAATATCATTCTCATAAATTCACGAATGTTTTACGACACGTAGCGGTGTTACTTAAACTGTGATTTAAAATGTGTACAGCTCCATTGCCTGAAAGTAGAATTGTTACAATAAATCTCCATCAGTGAGGTTTCAGCTGTCGCAGTATTTCAGCGAATGGACGATGTTATCGTTGCTGTTGTTCTCTCTGTTCTCAAACACGGATTTCTGCACCCCCCCGCGGGTTTGTAGCGGGCTCTCCTCGCTTTTCCTCGCCAACCGACTTGTAGGTTCCGACCGCAAAACCTGGCGACCGCCGGCCAGATGTATTTTCCGCCCACCTAGTTCGGGCAGTCTATATGTTACGGGCGCGGATATTTACGGTCGGGCTTAACCGCCGCGCAAGAACGGAAACCAATTCCACCGCCATTATTTCTCTCGCCGGGGCTGAGCCCGTGGAAATGTTGTCGGCTCCCCCCAGACGTGGCCACCGCCGGTTCCTTTTTAAGCCGCGGAAGGCCATTAAATACGGCGGCGGCGGCAACGACGACGAATATTTACCTACTTCTTTGAGCTGTCGTATGCGCCCTGTAAAGGAGACCTCCGTTCGCCTTTTACGGCTTTTCGCTGCCAAAGTAATATTTCTTTACTTTTTCTTCCTCGTGTCAGTCCGTCTCGGGGAAGTAGATTAACGGATCAAAAACAGATTACAGTGCAACTTTTGTCAGGAAATTTCTTAGCCATTGCTAAAATACGGAAGCGAAGACTTTTTTCTTTCTTAGTCCAAGGCTCTAGCTTCTTGGCTAAATGAAAAGTTTCTTCGTCTTTTCTCTTTGTAACAGTAACTTCATCAACATACAAGAGTGTTCCTGAGTTCATCAAAGATTTCGGAATTGGCTACTGCAATTCGTATCAGACACAAACATACACACACACACACACACACACGAGAGATCTTCCAGCCTCAGAAAAAAAGAACATTGTAGAGATTTATGTGTTTGTAAGCGAAAGCTCGAGCAGGATGTCACAGGTCACAGACATTTCTAAATGCCTAAGCTCTGTGACTTCTGCATTACTGACAGTAAACAGTAACAGACTTTGGAGATGAAACTGTCGTACAATTAATTCCTCCTCCTGTTTTCGTTCTTGATGTGTTATGGACTCTTGGTTCAAATGGCTCTGAGCACTATGGGACTTAACATCTGAGGTAATCAGTCCCTTCGAACTTAGAACTACTTAAACCTAACTAACCTAAGGACATCACACACATACATGCCCGAGGCAGGATTTGAACCTGTTCTCGTAGCGGTCGCACGGTTCCAGACTGAAGCGCCTAGAACCGCTCGGTCACAAACACCGGCTGTGGACTCATGCTCCGATATGAATAACGTGTGGTATCTAGTATAAAAGCTTGTCAGTTAGGTATACTGATATCAGTTTCATAGTACATTTACTTTCTCATGAAAATAGAAATCGCAATTCTTGAACAACAGTAGCAGTTATAAACGGAGAAATGATTTGCACTATCCATCACTCAGTTGTAATGTGTCACGTACAGGTGAGAGGTATAAGATACATACGATTAAAGTTAATTCACTATATATCAAAGGAGCTAAGAAAATAAAAACATAAAAGTAGTTTAAGAACTGTGTAAAAGCCAGTCAGGTAAACCTTCGCATATTGACATATTTTTCAATGATACAGTTGACATAATTGCCAAACATCGTACTTATGACGCATGGAACATGCGAATAACTTACTGCTTAAGTCATGCACGTTTTTAGTGTGATCGTTGCTCTTTGTTGTTCATTATTATGTGGCGTATGTGATCCGAATAGCCTGCCGGAGTGACCGAGCGGTTCTAGGCGCTATAGTCCGGATCCGCGCGACCGCTACGGTCGCAGGTTCGAATCCTGTTTCTACGAACTACGTCGTCAGTTGGAGAAATTACACTACTGGCCATTAAAATTTCTACACCTAGAAGAAATGCAGATGATAAACGGACATTCATTGGACAAATATATTATACTAGAACTGACACGTGATTACATTTTCACGCAATTTGGGTGCATAGATCCTGAGAAATCAGTATCCAGAACAACCACCTCTGGCCGTAATAACAGCCTTGATACGCCTGGACATTTAGTCAAACAGAGCTTGGATGGCGTGTACAGGTACAGCTGCCCATGCAGCTTCAACACGATACCACAGTTCATCAAGAGTAGTGACTGACGTATTGTGACGAGCCAGATGCTTGGCCACCATTGACCAGACGTTTTCAGTTGGTGAAATATCTGGAGAATGTGCTGGCCAGGTCAGCAATCGAACATTTTCTGTATCCAGAAAGGCCCGTACGGAGCCTGCAACATGCGTTCGTGCATTATCCTGCTGAAATGTAGGGTTTCGCAGGTATCGAATGAAGGGTAGAACCATGGGTCGTAACACATCTGCAATGTAACGTCCACTGTTCAAAGTGACGTGAATGCGAACAAGAGGTGACCGAGACATGTAATCAATGGCACCCCATACCCCCACGCCGGGTGATACGCCATTATGGCGATGACGAATACACGCTTCCAATGTGCGTTCACCGCGATGTCGCCAAACACGGATGGGAGCATCATGATGCTGTGAACAGAACCTGGATTCATCCGAAAAAATGACTTTTGCCATTCGTGCACACAGGTTAGTCGTTGAGTACACCATCGCAGGCGCTCCTGTCTGTGATGCAGCATCAAGGGTAACCGCAGCCATGGTCTCTGAGCTGATAGTCCATGCTGCTGCAAACGTCGTCGAACTGTTCGTGCAGATGGTTGTTGTCTTGCAAACGTCCCCATCTGTTGACTCTGGGATCCAGACGTGGCTGTACGATCCGTTACAGCCATGCGGATAAGGTGCCTGTCATCTCGACTGCTAGTGGTACGATGCCGTTGGGATCCAGCACGGCATTACGTATTACCCTCCTGAACCCACCTACTCCATATTCTGCTAACAGTCATTGGATCTCGACCAACGGGAGCAGTAATGTCGCGGTACGATAAACCGCAATCGCGATAGGCTACAATCTGACCTTTATCAAAGGCGGAAACTTGGTGGAAGGCCCTTCTCCTCCTTACACGAGGCATCACAACAACGTTTCAAGAGGCAACGCCGGTCAACTGCTGTTGGTGTATGAGAGATCGGTTGGAAACTTTCCTCATGTCAGCACGTTGTAGGTGTCGCCACCGGCACCAACCTTGTGTGAATGCTCTGTAAAGCTAATTATTTGCATATCACAGCATCTTCTTTCTGTCTGTTAAATATCGCGTCCGTAACACGTCATCTTCGTGGTGTAGCAATTGTAATGGCCAGTAGTGTATAACGAGAGTTGTTACCGTACATCTGACAACAATTACGATAAAGAATGGGACCAGGCAACAGAGGCAATGGTGGCACAACCACGTCGATACAATTTATGCCCATGCTTTCCCAACCGATCATTCCATGTCCTATGCAGAAAAGATAAAAACACAATAGAGTAAAAATTGTCAAGGACTCTTGCAATGTGTCCTGCTGTGACACAACGATCGTAAGGCTGATATTAATTCAGAAGTCGCAAGTGTATCAAGCACAGCAAGCTTTCATAAGGAATGCAGCACATAATTCTACTACGTTCCGAGAAAAGAATCTCGAAACATTCTGCACTCTCATGTAGGACTTGCCCTGTAAGCTCAGCATCCTCAACAGACACGGCTTCTACAACCGGTGCCTCCGCGTGAGGAACGCCACGCTGACTCCCTCCTTTGAGCACCCTGACCTACCGACTGCTCCACACCAGGCATCGACGCCGCCTGAGATGTTTCGACGCAGCCCCGTACAGCGGGCCTTTGGTAGCTGCCAGCACTTGGAGAGGGATTTAAATCAGCACGAGCACCCCGTTAGCAAGTCGTCACATCTCAGTCATCCAATGATGCAGAGCCTGTGCCGGTCGATGCCGCGTCTATGACTGCCTCCACCAGGCCTAGAACTGACGACCGCTGCCTGAGTGTCCAACACGGACACAGGGACTCCGCCTCGCGCCCGCACCGCCACCCAGCAGACGTCAGCCGCCATCCACCAGCAAGCTGTAGTATCAGGGCCACGGGGATACGCCTGCGTCGACACACCCGTACCCGTGGGCTGGGGTCCGAGGATCATACCTCTCGTCACCTGTAGTCTGTCTGTTTCAGATATGCTGAACCATGTCTATTCGTGTTCATCAACGGTGTATCAACTGATAGGCTGCCATCCTTGCCAATTACATAGCCAACCTTTAACAGAGAACGAGTTGCCCACGCCTACACTGCAGTAAAAGCCTTCGATGGGGATGAAATGATGATCATTGGGACAATACAAACCCAGTACCTGAGCGGAGAAAATCTCCGAGCCAGCCGGGAATCGTACCCGGCACGACATTCTGTCGTGCTGACCACTCAGCTACCGGGGGCGGACGCCTTCCTTGACTAGTGATGAGACTTACCCAGAACGTTATACATAAAGCGTAACGTAGAATGGCCTTCGACACAGATGACCCTGAAAACAAGAGAAAGTCGTCTTAAGTGCCAGAAGAAAAGGCCCAGGGGCGACATGCTGAATACGCCAGCGTAACCTAATCCCGATGTTTGTCATTCCACACTAGTGCCAAACGACCAAGCAAGACCTTTGGAGAAATAACTGTAGTTTTGATATGAAGATAATAACTGTTCTCGAAAGAACAGATACCATGGATGACCGTGCAGCTTCTCTAGAATACATGATAATTAATTAAAACTCTCAGCTGCCGAGAGGTTTTGCTGCTATACCTCGATGAGGACAGCTGAAAATGTCAGCTGTCCACATCGAGGTATATCAACAACACCTGTCGGCAGCTGAGGGTTTCAAAAAATGGTTCAAATGGCTCTGAGCACTATGGGACTTAACATCTGATGTCATCAGTCCCCCAGAATTTAGAACTATTTAAATCTAACGAACCTAAGCACATCACACACATCCATGCCAGAGGCAGGATTCAAACCTGCGACCGTAGCAGTCGCGCGGTTCCGGACTGAAGCGCCTCGAACGGCTCGGCCACCGAAGCCGGCAGCTGAGGCTTTAAATTAATTATCATTTACTGTAGTTTCTTTCCAATAGGCAAGCAATTTAATCACTCGCCATTGAAAACATGTGTGGAACGATATTCTTTTTCTGTCATTTCCTTTATAACGGTGTCCATGCTGTCTACCGATCTTTAAACCAGTATTTTCGAGTAACTGCATCTGAAAATTCAAAGAGACACTTAAATTTTGCGATATTTACTTAATACTGTCTGCTGCGTATTACGTTAAAATCAGAGTGTTGAAAATGAGCTCATCTCACTCGTCTAAACTGCCAGTCTAAATGTGTTGCTTTAACGGTCGGAGTAGTTTGTCACAATTCTCCACTGTCGACTGACATTCAATGAGAAGGGGTTCGGCCGTTATCTTTCACAGTCGTAGACATCCTCAGTGATGGGGAAAGGCTTATATGCTGCCTATTGGTGCCGTCTATTGCCATATTATGTGATGCCATTCAATGTGTATATCCCTGTCGCTACAGAAAAAAATGAACATTACAGAGTACATTAAATGCAGAACAATCTTAACTAATATGTCCAAAATAAGACAGTTCATGCGAACAGTAACACCTGTATTGAAAATGTAATCTTAAAAGTTTTTGTAAAGAGATTCTTTTCTACAATAAACAACCAAAAAAGTGCGTGCTGCAAATTTACAAGAAGATATGCTTGGCACAGAAATAAGAAGAAAGATATGTTTTGGAAATAGTGGATAATTTAATTATAAATGTAATTACGCAGATACCATATTAATTGTTGTATGCAAGCATTGTGAATGGGTAATTAAATTAGACATATTTCAGTTATAATAATTTGATGCCAGTTTAACTTCTCAGGCTTAAGGCTGTGAGAAATAACTACGTATGAAAAGTGTATAGCGGTTCGAAGAAGGCGAAGATACTAAAGGAAAAAAACATGTGACCAGAATGAAAAGTTCACATGTTACCATCCCGACAACGTTCGTGTCACCTTCATAAACTCGATAGAAATAATTTTTAGCTTAATATGCTCTTTCTGAGTCGTAAAAAGGAAAATTTACCTTGATGAAAGTGAAATCAAATAAAGGTCCAAAAACACCACAGAGCATAAAAAACACTTTCTTAAAGGTCTGTTACACTGTAATACTCTTTGCTGCATACCCCCCCCCCCCCCCCACACACACACACACATCTGACCGCAGCATTCGACAGTGTACATTATACATGCTGGTTACTAACAGTCTAAAAAGCTTGTAAGGATATTGAAGGATAGTTTGAACTGAGAAATGATTGCTCAGAAAAAAATTCGGTACGTTGCGTCTTTCCTGAATTAATGAGTATTGAAGTTATTCAATGAGGCCGTTGCACCCGCAAATTCAAGCGGCGCGCTGGATACAGCTATACAGTTAGAACCAGTTGTTCTCATGTCGTAGACGATAGTGCACGATGCTGCTCACCTTCTCGCTCGAACTGGTTCCTTACTAACGTCCACTGCCCAATTTTTGTTTTGATCTCCTGTCAGGTTTTAGAAAACGAAACGAAAAATATATTTGCCTACGCCGTCTCTGACGGGCAGCTTCAGCCTGGGCGCGCAACTGCCTGATTGGCTAACTTCAATGCTAATTAACTTGGAAACAGCGGAAAGCATCGAATTTTTTTCTTAACGAATATCGCTCAGCTCAACCTACGCTACAACTCCGTTACAAGCTTTTCAGACTGTTTCGACCCTCTTGTATTACGCTCTTAGAAAAAATTAAGTGTTATGGAACCGACGGCTTTACAAGTAACTGTTTTGAATGATACTTAACAAATAGAATGCTTAAATTATTCAGCACATATTTTTGCCATGTTGGAAGGAGAGAGAAATTTTTATGACGAGGAGAAATTACGAAGGAGGTTCTGCAGGGTTCTATTTTGGGAACATTTCGATTCCTTCTATACGTGAATGACTTCCATTTAACATTCCGCAAGAAGGTATGGTACTTTTTGCAGACGATACTAGTGTCTTAATAAATCCCATTGGAGAGAAATGAACAGAAGGAAATGTTAATGTAGCATACGAACAAGATCCAGTGAACAGGTTAGGAAACTCCAAACGTTTAAACATGCTTATGAATGAAAACTTGAACAGAAAGAAACATTGCTCTAACAGCTAAGTTCAACTATATTTGGAAGCATATTTCTACTCAATGTAATGTAACAAAATATTTGGTCCGAAACCGTTACTAAATATGGATATAAAGTAGTTTTGCTTTTCTTCTGTTCCCATTTATCACTGCTTCCAGTTATTTCTTCTTCGGAACTTGGAATAATTATTTTGTTTTTGTTTTTAAATAATGTGTCAACTATGCCATCAGGAAAAATCGTTATGTGCAGTCACGTTCCGGAGAATTTTGATTTCTCTTTAAATTTTTCTTTTTCTAGTGATAAACTGACCAACCAATGAGTCATGGCGTAAAAATTCGCTAGTTTACGTCCTTTCGGCTGACATGGTTCGTTGAGAATACATAGTCGGAAAAAAAATCACAACACCCCCAAGGAGTTGTACGACGTAAACGAAAGTTGGCAGGCGTGTTTCTACATCTGAAAGATGATGTCTATTCAAATTTAGTGCCGGTCGCATAAGAGTGGATCTAGCAGCGCCATTATGAGGACGCAAAACAGGTTTAAACATAGTCTGTAATGATATGAGCACTAGTTACTTTAGAATTTAGACGTGGTGAGTTGATATTAGTAATGATTGCCTTTACTCCAACAAAGACGCTGTTATCAATACCTCTCTAAGTTTGAAAGAGGTCGTATAATAGGGCTACGGGAAGCTGAATGTTTCTTCAACGATACTGCAGGAAAATGTGGCAGGAAATAGCTTCTGTACATGATTTCAGGTAGGATGTACGATCGCCAGGAGACCAGACTCCTGACGGCCACGTGGCACATCCGAGACGGAAGACTATCGTGTTTGTAGCAGCAATATTAGCAGCAACTGACATCACAGTAACACAACGCACTGTTACAAATCGGTTATTTGAAGGATGGCTCAGAGAGGCATGCCATATAGCGTGCATTTCACTGACCCCCAAACCACCGCCGTTTGCGATTTCAGTGGTGACAAGTGAGAGCTCATTGGAGGGCACGTTGAAGGTCTGTTGTGTTTCCTGATGGAAGATGGTTCTGCCTCGGTGCCAGCGATGGCCGTGTGTTGATTAGGAGACCAGTTGAGGGCCTGCAACCAACCTGTCTGCGCGCTGGACCCGTTTGACCTACATCTGGAGTTATGGTCTGGGTGTGTTTTCGTATGACAGCAGTAGCACTCTCGTGGTTATCCTACGCACGCTAACTGCAAATTCATTCGTTAATCGCGTGATTCGACATCTTGTGCTGCCATAACGAACCGGCTACCTTGGGGTGTTTTCCAACGCGATAACGTTCACCCGCATAGCACTGTTATAACCCATCATACTCTACAGTGTGTTGACATGTTCTCTTGGCTTGCTGGGTCACCAGATCTGTCTCCAGTCGAGCACCTATGGGATGTCATCAGACGACACCTCCGGCGTCATCTCGCAAACACCATTAACCGTCCCTGCATTGACCGACCATGTCTAGCAGGCATGGAACTCTATCCCACAAACTGACATCCGGCACTTGTACAACGCAATGCCCCGAAATTTCATTACTCTACATTAATCATTTTTTGTGTTGCGACTTTTTTCCGTCACTGTAATTTGCGTCTGTTGTGGTGGACTAACAAAATACATCAGATGTATAGTCCGTGGTAAAGGGATAGTATCCTTGACTAGTAATTAAATCGCAGGTAGTCCCGAGTTCGAAACCAGCCACTGCTGAAACTCAGTATAAAACTAATCAGTAATGGCGGCCAAGCAGGTAATTTTTAATGATTTGATTGTATATGTTACCACATAACTCGAATTTTTTTAATGCGTAATTTGGTCACTCTACTAACGTAAAGAGAGAAAAAATAATTAACACGTCGGAACGTCGCTATGGATAACGTGTTTTCCCAAGGAAACGACTGACACTTTATTTAAAAAGAAAACCAAGAAAATGTGGCCCAGTCCCGAAGAAAGATGAACTTCAATGCAGTGTATTTGGAAACTGAAAAAAGTGTTCTTGTGTGCTCATATTTATGTACCGTTTTCGACAAAATAGCTCGTTGCTCTATAAATACAAAAGTGAGAACAAGTCTCAGAAAAAAATTTTAATTTGCTACACCTGTTGAGACTTACGTCGCTTCAGTCAGAACTTTTCTCACAACGAGAAATATGTAAAATTAATTGTGGAAATTACTCTAAATTTTACATTGGCAAAACGAGATGAAGGGTAGCACCAGACTCAAAGAGCACACAAGTGCCTGTAAACCGTCCACTTTTTCCTTTACATTTAGAGGACTCCAAAAACAAATCACTTTTAAAATTGTAAATTAATGCACCTGATGGAACAGATAGAAAGTTACGCCTATCTAATGAACTAATGCGGTTGTTGTTGTAGTCTTCAGTCCTCAGACTGGTTTGAAACAGCTCTCCAGGCTACTCAACCCTGTGCAAGCTTCTTCATGTCCCAGTACCTACTGCAACCTACCTCCTTCTGAATCTGCTTGGTGTATTCAACTCTTGGTCTCCCTCTACGATTTTTACCCTCTACGCTGCCCTCCAATACTAAATTGGTGATCCCTTGACGCCTCAGAACATGTCCTACCAACCGATCCCTTCTTCTGGTCAAGTTGTGCCACAAACTTCTGTTCTCCCAAACCCTATTCAATACCTTCTCATTAGTTTTGTGCTCTACCCATCTAATCTTCAGCGTTCTTCTGTAGCACCTCATTTAGAAAGCATAAATTCTTTTCTCGTCTAAATTATTTATCGTCCGTGTTTCACTTCTATACGTAGTTACACACCATACAAATACTTTCAGAAACGACTTCCTGACACTTAACTCTATACTCGATGTTAACAAATTTCTCTTCTTCAGAAACGCTTTCCTTCCCATTGCCAGTCTAAATTTTATATCCCCTCTACTTCGAACATCATCAGTTATTTTGCTCGCCAAATAGCAAAACTCCTTTACTACTTTAAGTGTCTCATTTCCTAATCTAATTCCCTCAGCATCACCCGACTTAATGCGACTACATTCCATTATCCTCGTTTTGCTTTTGTTGATGTTCATCTTATATCCTCCTTTTTTTGCTTTTGTTGATGTTCATCTTATATCCTCCTTTCAAGACACTATCCATTCCGTTCAACTGCTCTTCCAAGTCCTTTGCGGTCTCTGACAGAATTACAATGTCATCGGCGAACCTCAAAGTTTTTATTTCTTCTCCATGGATTTTAATATCTGCTCCAAGCTTTTCTATTGTTTCCTTCACTGCTTGCTCAATATACAGATTGAATAACATCGGTAATAGGCTACAACCCTGTTTCACTCCAGTCCCAACCACTGCTTCCCTTTCATGTCCCTCGACTCTTATCACTGCCATCTGGTTTCTGTACAAATTGCAAATAGTATTTAGCTCCCTGTATTTTACCCCTGCCACCTTCAGAATTTGAAAGAGAGTATTCCAGTCAACATTATCAAAAGCTTTCTCTAGGTCTACAAATGCTAGAAATGTAGGTTTGCCTTTCCTTAATCTATTTTCTAAGATATGTCGCAGGGTCAGTATTGCCTCACGTGTTCCAACATCTCTGCGGAATCCAAACTGATCTTCGCAGAGGTCGGCTTCTACCAGTTTTTCCATTCGTCTGTAAAGAATTCACGTTAGTATTTTGCAGCTGTGACTTATTAAACTGATAGTTCGGTAATTTTCACATCTGTCAACACCTAATTTCTTTGGGATTGGAATTATTATATTCTCCTTGAAGTCTGAGGGTATTTCGCCAGTCTCATACATCTTTCTCACCGGATGGTAGAGTTTTGTCAGGATTAGCTCTCCAAAGGATGTCAGTAGTTCTAATGGAATGTTTACTCCCGGGGCCTTGTTTCGACTCAGATCTTTCAGTGCTCTGTCAAACTCTCCAAGCAGTATCATATCTCCCATTTCATCTTCATCTACATCCTCTTCCATTTCCATAATATTGTCCTCGAGTACATCACCCTTGTATAGACCCTCTATATACTCCTTCCACCTTTCTGCTTTCCCTTCTTTGCTTACAACTGGGTTTCCAACTGTGCTCTTGATATTCATACAAGTGGTTCTCTTTTCTCCAAAGGTCTCTTTGATTTTCCTGTAGGCAGTACCTATCTTACCCCTAGTGTGATGAGCCTCTGCATCCTTACATTTGTCCTCTAGCCATCCGTGCTTAGCCATTTTGAACTTCCTGTCGATCTCATTTTTGAGACGTTTGTATTCCTTTTTGCCTGCTTCATTTACTGCATTTTTCTATTTTCTCCTTTCATCAATTGAATTCAATATTTTTTCTGTTACCCAAGGATTTCTGCTAGCCCTCCTCTTTTTACCTACTTGATCCTCTGCGGCATTCGCTATTTCATTCTTCAAAGCTACCCATTCTTCTTCTACTGTGTTTCTTTCCCCCATTCCTGTTAATTGTTCTCTTATGCTCTCTCTCTAATGTAGTCAGTTTATCCAGGTCCCATCTCCTTATATTCCCACCTTTTTGCAGTTTCTTCAGTTTTAATCTACAGTTCATAACCAATAAATTGTGGAGAAATGTCTTACAATTTAAAACTTGGTTCCTAAATCTCTGTCTTACCATTATACAATCTATCTGAAACCTGTCAGCATCTCCAGACTTCTTCCATTTATACGACCTTCAAATATGGTAGTCTTCTAAATAAACAAGAAGATCTACGAAATGAGAAATATCTGGACAATTCTGCACCACTTCTGCTGACACACCGGGCGTAGTCGTTGTGGGCCGGACATATATGTCTAGAAGTCCGCAGCTCGTGGTAGTGCGGTAGCGTTCTCGCTTCTCACGCCCGGGTTCCTGGGTTCGATTCCCGGCGGGGTCAGGGATTTTCTCTGCCTCGTGATGACTGGGTATTGTGTGATGTCCTTAGGTTAGTTAGGTTTAAGTAGTTCTAAGTTCTAGGGGACTGATGACCATAGATGTTAAGTCCCATAGTGCTCAGAGCCATTTGAAACATTTGAATATGTCTAGAATAGGTGAACCATATTGCCATATAATGACAAGTTGTGGTGGTATTATGGAATATTTTATTACATAATTTTTAAAGTATAATTTATTGAAATTTAGTAACCAGAGTAGTAAAGTGTACGCCTTGGCGTGTCAAGTTAACGTATAGCATCACTTTTAAGTTAGCGTTAAGGAAAATACTCGTTTGCTATATCTATGTGTGGCTAGTACATCACTTTCGTATGTCTGTTCATAGTTTAGCATAAGACTTTTGACACAGCATTACCCTCCAGTGCCAAAGTTAAACATTGTGCAGCCTAAACTGTATTTTGAGTGTGATGGTACATACCAAAAAACGTAAATTTAGAAATTGTTACGTTGCACATGTACTAATGGCGCTAGTGATATCAGTTTTGTAACTGCTATAAAATCTGCACTGAGAAGCACAACAGTGGTCACTATTTAAATACAGAGACATGCAGAGGAGACTTGTAGGGGATAATATGTCCTTGATGAAATTTTTATAAATTAAGTTGTGATTATCCTAGCATATCCCTAGATCTGGCTTGCTGTTACGTTTAACTTTTTACAGATTGCTAATAAACTGAATGTATGGTGCTTTCCTTTAATGAGATACTTGATAATGGCCTAAAACCGAAACTATGCAACCTGTTCAAGGAAGAATGAAGATGATATTACGGAATTTTTTGTGTAACTCCTCACTCAGAAAGAAAGTATTGATTGCGAAAAAACGATTAGTACGGAAAATATTAATAATATGTGGTGTTCATTGCAGTCATCTTGTAGGTGCGTCATCAAGGAGTTAGGCTTTTTATCTGCACCTTCTCTATATCGTTCCTAACGTAATACGTCGTAAGTAAGAGAAGAATGGTGACATTCATAACTACAGCACCAGAAAAAAATGTCCTTTGTCACTCATTATCAAATCTGTTACTGACTTCGAAAAGCTTTTAACATGCAACAACCATAACTTTTGATCATTTGCTCAACAGCAAAAGATTTCTCAAAGGTAGCAAGGGAAGTCTTAAACATAACCTTAACTCATTTCTTCTGGATTTTTTTTTTATTTCACAGACGAATTGCTGTTTTAAAACTGGCTAGTTGTAGAGGAAAAATCAAAGTTTTACGTGTAGTTGTAGGAGTGCTACTCAAAAATTGTCTCTTCACCAATATTAAATTTAGGCCAGTCTGCCATTTAGGAAGTTGCAGAAAGCTGACATGTAGACACCCACCGAAAGTAACAGTGTATACATGTCCTGTATTTGACTTGTTCCAAGTCATTTTGATAAAAGAATCGCTCAAATGATCTATGGATTATAGTAAAATAAATTCTAATGATAATAATAATAATAATAATAATAATAATAATAATAACAAGTGAAAAAGTCATTATCTATTTCGTAACCACAATGAACCTCGATAAATAGCAAAGAAGTAACACCTGTCACGTAAAAGTCTTTCTAAAACATCGCGAAGAATACTTTGTTCGCTGGCAGCCCACAGAGTGCTCGCAGACACTAGATTTCCTGGGCTGCGTGTTGTCGCCGGCTGGGCCGTTACGGTGAGTCTGTCCACAAGCGCTGCCCGCATGTCACAGCGAGGCCACATGTAGTTTGCTGACTGCACTCCTTTCACGCCAGCGCAGGGCTGAATTTGAATAATTTGTGCGGCCACAAAGGCGGCGCCGCTGTTAGGCACGGGCTTCAGCGGTCCCAAAAGGCTGGCAAACGTTTTGCCCTCTCTGGCGCGACGCGACGCGACGCGACGCTGACTTCTCCACATTGTCCGACAGCCGCTGTCAGCGACGCGACGGCCTGTCTGCGTCTGTATCTCCTCTGTTTCACTGGCGACTGTTGGTACCGAAAGTGAAATGGTCGACGAAACAAGTCACTGCACTGCCGTTTTCCCGAAGTATGGACGTTTTGCTGACAGAGGAACTTCTGTATAGCTTAATTTAGTTTTTTGGGGCCTTCAGTTGATCACATTCACGATAATTTGCCACGATGTGGTATGTGTTTAAGTAGGCTGCAAAAAAAGATTCATTTTGTCTGTGAAAATACGGCAGCATTCTGGCCATTTACATAACTCGATTTCATTTTGATTTAATCTTTATCTACAGATAATTTGATAAATGAAACTCAACCACATACATAACCGCTACTCAGAAATTTTTCTATCGAGTAAAGGAAGCTATAGAAATGATTCCAAGTTGCGTCTGAAACCCTCATTGTATGCGAGCATCATTAATTCACAAGAGAGGGGTCAAATATTTTTATGGCTGCATGCATTGCTCTTTTCTGAGCAAGAGTAAGGTTAAACTGTTGGTAGTGGAGTTTATTTTTATCCCTAGTGTTATATTTACGAATGCTAAGATTATTTTAAAAACAGTGCCTGACTAGATACAACAAATTTCATCATAGAGTAAATGCATTGTCTGTTGTTGGACAACGCCTAATTTTTTAAGCAGCTGCCTCCGTGAAGTTCGAGGATGGGCACCAGACATTTACCTTACACGATGTTTCTGTGCAGTGAATACTTTGTGTCAATGTTTGGAAGTGCTCCAAAACATACATATATACATATGTACACTCAGTTCTTAGCTATGGCATTCTTTTTTGGGGAATAAGTGCACAATATATGAACACAGTTTTCAGACTCCAAAAAAGAGCCATAAGAATAATAACCAAAAATACTAGTCGAGCTCATTGTAAAGATCTGTTCAGAACACTGGGGATTTTAACTTCTCCATGTGAATACATTTACCGTTCAGTTGTACACATCAAAAATAACATTGGTCATTACTGCAGAAACAGCTCTGTCCATGACCATGCAACAAAAGATAGACTCAACTTACATTTACCAAGAAAAAATAAACATAAAACTCAAACCAGCATTTTTCTACCAAGGGATAAAACTGTACAATAATTTACCAAAAGAGTTTAAAGAAATTGCAAAAATACACTTATTTAAAAATGGAGCAAAAAAGTACCTGTTATGCAATACATTTTATACACTGTGGGATTACTTAGCTAAAACAGAGTAGGGGTTTGATAAAAATGTTATACAAATAAATTATAATAATAATGATTATAAAATATCCAACATTCCACATAACACCTTCACTTTATGTTTTTTTTCCTTTCTAGAAGTACTTACCCCCAAGCTATGCTATACTAACACCTCTTCCTCTTTCTGAGCTCAACATCTCACTCATTATGGAGGGATGCTGAGTCAGTTTTTCAGGATGGCAAATGGCCCAGAGATCACCAGTGTGTGTGTGTGTGTGTGTGTGTGTGTGTGTGTGTGTGTGTGTGTGTGTTTGTGTGATTGTGTGTCTGTGTGTGTAGTGAGGGAAGTGTTATGAAAGAATGTGTGTATAGTGTGTGCAGTGACTGAGATATGAGTGAACAATGTGACATTACATTATTTAATAAGTTATTTGTAAAAAAAGTATTGTATACCAGGAGTAAATCTAATGATTATCTCCAACTAGAAGTCTGTAAATATATGTGTATACGAATTAGCTTATTTTAAAATGATCTAAATTTGTAAATACTTTGACGTGTCCTGTATCCCTGTAAAAAGAGATCTATGGATCAATAAAGCTACTACTACCACTATTATTCCATATGACATCAATGAATGGATATTTGAAAATTAAGCTAATTATCTATTGCTATGTGGCCAAAATCAGTGATTACACCTAGAACGAATTTGAAAAGATCTATAATATTTGATTTTGAATTCATATTCCGATCAGTATCCACACCCAGCACTTCCAACAACCAGTTTCACATATTTCTTTTCCCCTGTCTAGTATTGCGACTGACGATGGTACATTTTACCTTGTGAAATGTTGAATGCATTGTGTTTCCCCTAAGTAATAGACCAGTTACTTAGAACTAATCAATAATTTATTTGAATATTTCATTTGTTGTTCCTGTTTGTGCAGCTCTTTTGCGTATGACTCGGACGTTTGCATCAGCAAACAACACTGTTTGTGTTTTATAGGAGCAAGCGTAAGAATGCTCCCAGAACTGAACACTGTGAAACGACGGTAGTAACTTATCTACACCCAGAAAAAAGACTCATCATGGAAGCTAACGTGGTACCTAACATGACCCTTTCTTTCTTATCTGTTAAATATGACGTGAATAACTTACTCATTGTACATCGAAAACCATAAACCTTAACACTGGTGAGACAGCCTTCTGCCAGCTATTGGGTGTTTCCGTTGGATGACGTATCTCGACAAGAAAATAAATGAAAGCTCTGAGCAAAAATGAGACATTTTAAAATTTTGTATTGGTCTTCTGACCACGACAAAAGTCAAAGACACACTTTTGTAATATTTCATGTACCTGCGCAGCATACACGAGGTGCAGTCATACACGTTGTTCAATATGACGTCCCCCATATAGTCTGCAGACATGATGCTGTTAGAGTTTTTTCGCATCCATTTGAACAATAAATAGGTTTTTCGAACAATGTGACACCCCGTGAGGACTCATTAGATGTGATCTTACTCGATCTCGATAGAATCTTCCCACGAAACGTCTCACATAATTCTATAATGATAAATCTAATGTTTCAGAATAGGCAGCGAAATAGGACATCCTTTTGGTGTTCACAGTAAACTATACAAAGTGCACTCGGGTCCCATCATGTAGGAATTACTTGAACTACGTGCACGAAGAAACCAACCAAATGGCTCTGACCACTATGGGACTTAACATCTGAGTTCACCAGTCCCCTAGACTTAGAACTACTTAAACCTAACTAACCGAAGGACACCACACACATCCATGCCCTAGGCAAGATTCGAACATGCCACCGCTTAGAACAGCTCGGCCACAGCGGCCGGCGTGCACGAAGAGCAAGTGAGATATCTTCCGAAACTGTGATGAGCATGTCGCTCAGAAAGACAGCATACAGCTTCGCAGTTCAGGAAGATTATGGCGTCACGTCCCGTAGGCGATGAGGCCGTTAAATAGGCAACACAAGAACTGATTGTCATTTTCGAAAGGTCCACTCCTCATTTGACTTAAGCGATTTACGGAAATCCTAAATCTGGATGGCCAGTGAAAATCTGAAGAGCCGTCCCACCACTGAACTACTGAACCAGATGGTAGTGATACTTTGTAGCTTAGTGTATCATTCAGTAGGCGGGTCGCCTCTACGGTGTATGATAAGTCATATTTGTAATTTATTTTGGTAGTGGTTAATAAATACATAGTAAAATAATTTAAATTGAAAAAAAAAGAGTAAAAACGTTTCTTATATGTTTCTTTTGTTAGGTGAAGATGCAGAAAACGAATAGGAGCTGAGAGCTGCTCAAAGTATTTGTGTCACTGGATAAAATTCTACTAGGGTCGACGGCCGTCATCAGAAGAAGATGCCTGAAGTTGCATTTCATTGCTGTGTTAACTGTTGTAACAATGCAAAAATAAAAGAAAATATTCTACACAATGGTAAATTATTTATTCAGCCACGAAATTGTTAAAGTACATATTGACATCAAGTTACGTAACACATGATACACCTTGTAATCTATGGAATATAGACCAGTGTGAATTCGTCTGTAAAAATATTTACCGTGTTAATGTTTTTAATAAAAGTGAATAGCATCCCGAGTATTTCTTACCTTTTACCTACAATAGGGATTGAAATGAATTCATTAATCAGTTGAAGAAAAGCTTGGATAGCAAATGCTAAGGAAGTGTAACATCTTTGGATATCGAATATTACGATGAAATTGAATTATCACCAATTAATGGATACATTTCAGAATGAAGGACAGTAGTAAACGCTCTAATCTGAAGAGGTACACTACCTATAAAAAGGACCTGTTGGGTAGGTCAATGGTGAATGGGTGCTGGAGCTGGGTTCTACATCTACATGTACATTTATACTCCGCAAGCCACCCAACGGTGTGTGCTGGAGGGCACTTTACGTGCCACTGTCATTACCTCCCTTTTCTGTTACATTCGCGTATGTGATGGTGGTGGTTAGTGTTTAACGTCCCGTCGACAACGAGGTCATTAGAGACGGAGCGCAAGCTCGGGTTAGGGAAGGATTGAGAAGGAAATCGGCCGTGCCCTTTCAAAGGAACCATCCCGGCATTTGCCTGAAACGATTTAGGGAAATCACGGAAAACCTAAATCAGGATGGCTGGAGACGGGATTGAACCGTCGTCCTCCCGAATGCGAGTCCAGTGTGCTAGCCAGTGCGCCACCTCGCTCATTCGCGTATGGTTCGCGGGAAGAGCGACTGTCTGAAAGCCTCCGTGCGCGCTCGAATCTCTCTAATTTTACATTCGT
Source organism: Schistocerca gregaria (assembly GCF_023897955.1). Classification (NCBI taxonomy): domain Eukaryota; kingdom Metazoa; phylum Arthropoda; class Insecta; order Orthoptera; family Acrididae; genus Schistocerca; species Schistocerca gregaria. Next base: position 669,678,653 of record NC_064920.1, read on the forward strand.
GATCCCCTTCTGGAGGTATAAGTAGGGAGAAGCAATATATTCGATACCTCATCCAGAAACGCACCCTCTCGAAACCTAGCGAGCAAGTTACACCGCGATGCAGAGCGCCTCTCTTGCAGAGTCTGCCACTTGAGTTTGCTAAACACCTCCGTAACGCTATCATGGTTACCAAATAACCCTGTAACGAAACGCGCCGCTCTTCTTTGGATCTTCTGTATCTCCTCCGTCAACCCGATCTGGTACGGATCCCACACTGATGAGCAATACTCAAGTATAGGTCGAACGAGTGTTTTGTAAGCCACCTCCTTTGTTGCTAGAAGTGAGGAAGGCCTGCCGTTCATCACTCTGGGAGTTAGGTGCAGCTTTGTGGTGGATAGTTACAAGTTGCGTGTCCGACGTCCCATCATAAAAGGAGCGACGTAAGAGACACTTTTTATTCTGTGTCAAAATACAACAGTCGTGATGGTACTAGATGGCGGCCAAAGCCCCCAAAACGTGGGTTGGGTTCGGTCTGTGAAGTCTGCTTACATAAGCAGGCAGCCTTCTCTCACAACCAGTGTACCGTGTCGCCCTGGGCAGCGGACGGCAGTCACGGATCATGGAGTGTTCAACATTCAGGTGGTATACAGGCGTCAGTCATGCAGGATCAAAGTGTGCACAGTACGTGCGGCTGCACCCCCCCGGCCGTCGAAAGTTCGAGTCCTCCCTCAGGCATGAGTGTATGTGTGTTGTCCATAGCGTAAGTTAGTTTAAATAGTGAGCAGGCTTAGGGACCGATGATCTCTGAAGTTTGGTCCCATAAGACCTTACCAAAAAATTCGAATTTCCAATCTGTAGACCCCAGAGCGGACAGCGGTGGCTCACAACAATGTCATGTGGCCACACAGATGACGATCAGTGGCAGTGTTACCCCACAAAGGCGTTGAAAAGTGGGCAGCTAGATGGCTCAGGCACGAGCTACAGACCACCAGAGTTGGTGGCCAGCAGTGGGTAGAAGATAACCAGCAGGTAACCCGCCGCTTCGAAGGCGCCAAGTCAGCAGCATTCATAGACAGAAAATGGCTCTAAGCACTATGGGACTTAACATCTGAGGTCATCAGTCCCCTATAGACAGCAACCTCGCAGTTAATGAAGACACAGTCTGGCATCGACAGCCTGTAGATACATATCAACTCATAAACTGGCGTAGACCTCGCCTCATAGCTAGCTGCTGGCAGTGACTGATGATGACCGTCTAAAACTAATGATGTATATGCACGCCTGTACGCTATTGTTTCGGAGACGGCAGCACTGCTACCCTCCAAGTCACAACAGGACCTCTGTGCAAAGTATGACCGTTATCCAACCATGACACGATGGCCTCAGGTTTCCCATTGGCAGCAACTTCACAGCTCTGGCTGTTTAATAATTTAGCCTTTCAGGTATGGTTGTTATAGTATCATAATCTTATGTAAAAACTCTTAACCACTCCCTGTAACGTGGCTTCTTAGGCCACCTTGTTGTGACTTCACCTGTAAAGTTGGTCATCGGATTTCTTTCTGTTGGGAGAGGCGGAATAGTGGAGCAACACAGCGATTAAAGTGAAAACAAGATCTTCTGAACTTCATTAATATAATATTTGAGATCAGTTAATCTCAATATACGGAATAGTTTAACTATAGTAGGCCAGTGTAGTAGCATGTCTAGCCTCTATTGTTACAACATTAGCTGCGCTTCTATTACGCAGAGTCATCATTAAAATTTTTGCACAGCATTAACGTAGAACATTTTGTGCCCACACTGCTGTGCATTAGTGATAGAAATGAATCTGTTGAAGTATGCCTGTAATACACACCGTCAGATAAACAGTGAAGTACATTCTGCATTGGCGTAGTTATTATACAGGGTGTCAGTGATATAAGTGCAAATATTTCTATTGATGACTAAAGACAGTGTACTGAACAATATTACATCAGTATTCACTTCATTTGCAGATTAATAACGGGTGTTATGAGCAGTATATTTTTAGGCTGGTTGGTACCTCCAAGTACGCATAGCATGATCAAGTCATCAACGGTGCTTTTCCCTTGGACGGCAGAAGTGTTGACCCAAAACGGGTAGTCCATACAGACAGCTCAGTCCACTAATGACACATCTGACAGTGTAGAAACAGCAGGAGGAAGTCCAGTCACGAGGTGAGAGTACTTCTGTCATCATCATCATCATCATCATTTAAGACTGATATGCCTTTCAGCGTTCAGTCTGGAGCATAGTCCCCCTTTTCCTCCATGATCCCCTATTCAGTGCTAACATTGGTGCCTCTTCTGATGTTAAGCCTATTACTTCAAAATCATTCTTAACCGAATCCAGGTACCTTCTACTTGGTCTGCCCCGACTCCTCCTGCCCTCTACTGCTGAACCCACGACTCTCTTGGATAACCTTGCTTCTCCAATGCGTGTAACATGAACCTACCATCTAAGCCTGTTCGCCCTGACTGCTACATCTATACCGTTCATTCCCAGTTTTTCTTTGATTTCCTCATTGTGGACACCCTCCTGCCATTGTTCCCATCTACTAGTACCTGCAATCATCCTAGCTACTTTCATATTCGTAACATCAACCTTGTTGATAAGGTAACCTGAATCCAACCAGCTTTCACTCCCATACAACAAAGTTGGTCGAAAGATTGAACGGTGCACAGATAACTTAGTCTTGGTATTGACTTCCTTCTTGCAGAAGAGAGTAGATCGTAGCTGAGCGCTCACCACATTAGCTTTGCTACACCTCGCTTCCAGTTCTTTCACTATGTTGCCATTCTGTGAGAATAAGCATCCTAAGTACTTGAAACCATCCACCTGTTCTAACTTTGTTCCTCCTATTTGGCACTCAATCCGTTTATATTTCTTTCCCACTGACATTACTTTCGTTTTGGAGATGCTAATATTCATACCATAGTCCTTTCATTTCAGATCTAGCTCTGAAATATTACTTTGCAAACTTTCAATCGAATCTGCCATCACAACTAAGTCATTGGCATATGCAAGACTGCTTATTTTGTGTTCACATATCTTAATCTCACCCAACCAGTCTATTGTTTTCAACATACGATCCATAAATAATACGAACAACAGTGGAGAGGGGGTGCAGCCTTGTCTTACCCCCGAAACTACTCTGAACCATGAACTCAATTTACCGTCAACTCTAACTGCTGCCTGACTATCCATGTAAATACTTTTAATTGCTTGCAAAGGTTTGCCTCCTATTCCATAATCTCGTAGAACAGACAATAACTTCCTCCTAGAAACCCGGTCATATGTCTTTTATAGATCTATAAAGCATAGATACAATTCCCTGTTCCACTCATAACACTTCTCCATTATTTGCCGTAAGCTAAAGATCTGGTCATGACAACCTCTAAGAGGCCTAAACCCACACTGATTTTCATCCAATTGTTCCTCAACTAATACTCGCACTTTCCTTCCAGCAATAGCCGAGAAGATTTTACGCACAACGCTGATTAAAGAGATACCTCTGTAGTTGTTACAATCTTTCCTGTTTCTATTTTTAAAGATTGGTGTGATTACTGTTTTTGTCCAGTCTGATGGAACCCGTCCCGACTCCCAAGCCATTTCAATTATCCTGTGTAGCCATTTAAGACCTGACATTCCACTGTATTTGATGAGTTCCGAATTAATTTCATCCACCCCAGCTGCTTTATTGCACTTTAATCTATTGACCATTTTCTCCACTTCCTCAAATGTGATCCTATTTCCATCATCATTCCTATCCCATTGTACCTCGAAATCTGAAACATTACTGATCGTATTTTCACCTACATTGAGCAACTCTTCAAAATATTCCCTCCATCTGGCCAAGGAATCCACAGGATTCACCAGCAGTTTTCCTGACCTGTCCAAAATACTTGTCATTTCCTTCTTACCTCCATTTCTAAGACTGCTAATTATACTCCAGAATGGTTTTCCAGCAGGTACACTCAAAGTCTCCAACCTGTTTCCAGTCTTCCCAAGGTTTCTTCTTGGATGCTGCAATTATCTGTTTGGCTTTGTTTCTTTCTTCAACATACCTTTCTCTGTCTACCTGAGTTGTATTATGTAGCCATTTTTATACGCCTTCTTTTTCCTTTCACAGGCTGCCTTGACTGTGTCATTCCACCAAGCTGTTTGCTTCATCCTACCTTTACACACTACTGTTCCAGGACATTCTTTAGCCACTTCTAGTACTGTGTCCCAGTACCTTGTCCATTCCTTTTCCAATGACTGTAATTGACTATATTCAACTATGTGGTACCTTTCTGAGATCGTTGTTATGTACTTGTGCCTGATTTCCTTATCCTGAAGTTTCTCCACTCTTATCCTCCTACATATGGACCTGACCTCCTGCATTTTCGGCCTCACAATCCCAATTTCACTGCAGATTAAATAATGATCAGTGTCATCAAAGAATCCCCTGAATACACGTGTGTCCCTCACAGCCTTCCTGAATTCCTGATCTGTTATTATATAGTCAATGACAGATCTGGTTCCCCTGCCTTCCCAAGTATACCGGTGAATGTTCTTATGTTTAAAAAAGGAGTTTGTGATTACTAAGCCCATACTGGCACAGAAATCCAAAAGTTGTTTCCCGTTCCGGTTGGCCTCCACATCCTCTCCAAATTTACCCTTAACCTTTTCATAGCCTTCTGTTCGATTTCCAATCCTGGCATTAAAATCACCCATGAGCAGAACACTGTCCTTGTCCTTTACTCTAACAACTACATCACTGAGTGCCTCATAAAAACTATCCATCTTATCTTGATCTGTCCCTTCACGGTGGGAATATTCTGACACAATCCTAATTTTCTTGCTCTGATTGTTGCCAGCATCATATTTAAAGTACCAGGGAAGCTGGTTGCTAGCCTTACTTGCCCCGAGTCCCATTGAGTTTTACCTCTAACGGTTGAGGGACTAACCGGTGGATTTGGTAGTCTTTGCCGTATGAGCACAAAGGTGACCACGACTCAGAATATGTCCGAGATGCCCAGCCTTATTCCAAAGTAACTGGTATCCCGACTGTCGGGACCACTTACGTGGCCACTCATACGTTGCCCGTGGTTCATGAACTAGGACATGACTACAGGAACCCACACCATGAACCACCAGTACTTCTGTGACATTACAAAAAGCAACTGGTGGTAAATCAAGCGAGGTGTTTGCAGGAAGAATGTTAGACGCAGAAAAAAACGAACGCCGTGAAATGGGTAAATATTAAGGTACTGACTGCCACATTACCTGCGCGTTATACCCTGTAGTGTAAAATGGGTTAACGTGAGAATGACCTTTGTTTCACTGAAGACGCTCATGCTGCCGAAATATGGTCGTATCTTTTATGAACATTTTATGTAGTGTGAAAAATATACTGTACACGTCCGGGCCCTCGATCTATGCAGATGGTGCGTATGCAGAGACAAAACACAGCAGGCGCAAGGCGCGGCGTGATGAGTGCTGTAACACTTGCAAGTCTCAAGACAAATGAAGACTCTAAATCTTAGATCTTATGTTGTGTTCGGTGTGGTCAGACATACTGAATGATGTATTTGAAGTTTTGAGTTATTGACAATTGGAAAATGGATCTGTCTTCACAAATGGTGTAATTAATTGAAGCAACACAGCGTAATATCTTTGAAGACATGTTCGTTATTCGGTAGCTGGAAATGGTGAGACACAGCATCATCCTGTCTGGAGACGATGTCAAAGAGAAAGCTCCCGCACGACCATGGTACGGAGTAGCACGAACACGAGAATAAAACAAGAAGGCGACCGCATTTGAAGAGCGGTAAAAGGTAACTTCGGCCACATCAAAGGGACAAATTCGCCACGCAGTGTTCCTTTCTCATGGTGCCCGCCGCGGTGGTCTCGCGGTTCTAGGCGCGCAGTCCGGAACCGTGCTACTGCTACGGTCGCAGGTTCGAATCCTGCCTCGGGCATGGATGTGTGTGATGTCCTTAGGTTAGTTAGGTTTAAGTAGTTCTAAGTTCTAGGGGACTAATGACCACTTTCTCATGGTGTTGCAGTCAAGTCGGCATAAAACCACACAAAAGGGAAACCCTGCAACCCCAAAAGCCTTGTATATGACATATGTACTGTATACCACTCTGATACTCCACTTCCATTAGACAAATTTATCGCATGGGTCGCTTGTACACATTGTACTCAGTGGCGCAGTTCAGCTGGGAGGAAGGAGATTCAGATATACACTCCTGGAAATTGAAATAAGAACACCGTGAATTCATTGTCCCAGGAAATGGAAACTTTATTGACACATTCCTGGGGTCAGATACATCACATGATCACACTGACAGAACTACAGGCACATAGACACAGGCAACAGAGCATGCACAATGTCGGCACTAGTAAAGTGTATATCCACCTTTCGCAGCAATGCAGGATGCTATTCTCCCATGGAGACGATCGTAGAGATGCTGGATGTAGTCCTGTGGAACGGCTTGCCATGCCATTTCCACCTGGCGCCTCAGTAAGACCAGCGTTCGTGCTGGACGTGCAGAACGCGTGAGACGACGCTTCATCCAGTCCCAAACATGCTCAATGGGGGACAGATCCGGAGATCTTGCTGGCCAGGGTAGTTGACTTACACCTTCTAGAGCACGTTGGGTGGCACGGGATACATGCGGACGTGCATTGTCCTGTTGGAACAGCAAGTTCCGTTGCCGGTCTAGGAATGGTAGAACGATGGGTTCGATGACGGTTTGGATGTACCGTGCACTATTCAGTGTCCCCTCGACGATCACCAGAGGAGTACGGCCAGTGTAGGAGATCGCTCCCCACACCATGATGCCGGGTGTTGGCCCTGTGTGCCTCGGTCGTATGCAGTCCTGATTGTGGCGCTCACCTGCACAGCGCCAAACACGCATACGACCATCATTGGCACCAAGGCAGAAGCGACTCTCATCGCTGAAGACGACACGTCTCCATTCGTCCCTCCATTCACGCCTGTCGCGACACCACTGGAGGCGGGCTGCACGATGTTGGGGCGTGAGCGGAAGACGGCCTAATGGTGTGTGGGACCGTAGCCCAGCTTCATGGAGACGGTTGAGAATGGTCCTCGCCGATACCCGAGGAGCAACAGTGTCCCTAATTTGCTGGGAAGTGGCAGTGCGGTCCCTTACGGCACTGCGTAGGATCCTATGGTCTTAGGCGTGCATCTGTGCGTCGCTGCGGTCCGGTCCCAGGTCGACGGGCACGTGCACCTTCCGCCGACCACTGGCGACAACATCGATGTACTGTAGAGACCTCACGCCCCACGTGTTGAGCAATTCGGCAGTACGTCCACCCGGCCTCCCGCATGCCCACTATACGCCCTCGCTCAAAGTCTGTCAACTGCACATACGGTTCACGTCCACGCTGTCGCGGCATGCTACCAGTGTTAAAGACTGCGATGGAGCTCCGTATGCCACGGCAAACTGGCTGACACTGACGGCGGCGGTGCACAAATGCTGCGCAGCTGGCGCCATTCGACGGCCAACACCGCGGTTCCTGGTGTGTCCGCTGTGCCGTGCGTGTGATCATTGCTTGTACAGCCCTCTCGCAGTGTCCGGAGCAAGTATGGTGGGTCTGACACACCGGTGTCAATGTGTTCTTTTTTCCATTTCCAGGAGTGTATTTACCAACATCACGCCAAATGTCGTTTGACAGCTCTTCATAACAGGAGTGTGGGAATTTTGAATGGCTCATACATGTCTAATGCAATTCTTAAGCATTCCGTCCCTGGTGAAACAGGTTTCATACAAGAAGAGCACTTATGCAGAAAAGTGAAAACCAACCATACAGTACTGCAGCTCTCATTAGATCGACGAGAAGTTCGAAGATGGCAGTAGTTACCACTCTCACTGTCAGTAACTGATGGCTACATGTGGCAGCTTACTTACTGTTCCATATTACTCCCCATAGAGTGCCGTGCTGTAGCCTGTTTTATGTGCAACAGAGAGAGCATTATATTAAGACCTCTCATTCATGATAGCAGGCACGAATTATTTATTGGGGCGAGTCCATAGAGTTTGTTGTCCTCCTCAGTCATTGTGCCATTTACCAGTTGTCTTGTTACCTTAAACTGTGTCACATACTTAGAAGTTTGGTACGCATTCCACGTCTCCTACGTCAGTTATTGTCCCAGTACAAGCTGTTAACTCCTCTAGTCTTTCCATCTGCTTCTGCATACCCGGAAATCACCCATACATCGTCAGGTGCTGATCGGCTGGACCCCTGCACTTGTAAACAGAGACCGCAGTCTTACGGACAGTAGCAGTAGGACCGATGACGTCAGCGTATATCGCACTCGGTAGAAAAAAAAAGTAAAACAATATACTGAAACAGTAGCTGGCATTCTGCCTTCGAGTTTGAACTGTTGCAGACAGCTGCGGCGTTCAGAATGAACTGGAACAATAGATTAAACTCAGTTTAAAAGTTCCTTTCTGAAAATAAAGGAATAAAAGTAAACATTACAGACACAAGAAATCTCCTTCACTTAGATTTTAGTGACTACTGTCTTAAATTTAACCTGCATTGACAGTGGGTAATAGACTAGGCTGTTGAAGAGTTGAAATGAGGCTGGTGCTCAAAGAACTCTCATAGCGGTTACCAGTGACAGGAGCCGCAGATCCATGTCATTGAAGACATGTGGGGTTATGATAAGTGATGACCTCAACTCGCATCACTCAGTTACCTTTACAGAATGAAGCTGTACCGGTTGACGTACGAGCGGAATTTCCGTTGCCCATATTCTGATATTCTGTGTATTTAACATGGAGATGGGGTTTGTCTGTCCACAGAACATTCCATGGACATTCATTGTCAACTTCCAAACGAGCAAGAAGTTCTGGAGCAAACATTTGTCTCACTGGCAGGTCAGCATGAAGCAACTCCTGAGCACGAGAAATTTTGTGTGGATAGCAGTGCAGAATAGAATTTTATGCACCATGCTCACAGGCAAAGTTCAGGTAATCTCCCGTCTGTTGCATGTTTGCACACTACCGTTCGACCTCTTCTGCAATGCTCTGGCTGCATCTTCCACTGACGGTGGATTAATTGTTTTCCTTCGTCTTCCACAAAGAACATCAAAAGATTCCATCTTTTCGAGTTTCGAAATCATTTTGTCCAGATCCTTAGAAGACATTGGACGAACGCCTTTTTCATATCCTTGAGTTTCCGGAAATATTGCAGAGCTATTGGCGCACAGTCACAGATCTCGTGAAAGAGCTTTAAGATTAATGCCAGATCCTGCATTCAGACAATCATGTGGAGCGTCTCAGGTGCAAGCTGAGTAACAACTGCGTACCTCGAGCATTTACTTTGCGTACTCCGTCACTTTAGAGGAAAAATTTTCGTTAAAAATGGTTCAAATGGCTCTGAGCACTATGGGACTTAACATCTATGGTCATCAGTCCCCTAGAACTTAGAACTACGTAAACCTAACTAACCTAAGGACATCACACAACACCCAGCCATCACGAGGCAGAGAAAATCCCTGACCCCGCCGGGAATTGAACCCGGGAACCCGGGCGTGGGAAGCGAGAATGCTACCGCACGACCACGAGATGCGGAAAAATTTTCGTTAATACACACATAAAAAAGTATTGCATCACCTCATTTCCAGGAGTTCCGGAACCTGTACAGAAACTAGGAATTGAGATCAACATAAAAATCATTTCCGCCCTTTTTATTTCTCATGAAAACGACACATTGCATGTTGTACCACCTTACAGCGAGATCTTCAGAGGTGGTGGTCCAGATTGCTGTACACACCGGTACCTCTAATACCCAGTAGCACGTTCTCTTGCATTGATGCATGCCTGTATTCGTCGTGGCATACTATCCACAAGTTCGTCAAGGCACTGTTGGGCCAGATTGCACCACACCACAACGAGGATTTGGCGTAGATCCCTCGGAGTGATTGGTAGGTCACGTCGTCTATAAACAGCCCTTTTCAATCTGTCCCAGGCATGTTCGATAAGGTTCATGCCTGGTGAACATGCTGGCCACTCTAGTCGAGCGATGTCATTACCCTGAAGGAAATCATTCACGAGATGTGCAATATGGGGGAGCCGATTGTCGTCCATCAAGACGAATGCCTCGCCAATATGCTGCCGACATAGTTGGACTATCGGTCGGAGGATGGAATTCTCGTATCGTACAGTCATTACGGCACCTTCCATGACCACCAGCGGCGTACGTCGGTCCCACAAAATGCTACCCCAAAATAGCAGGGAACCTCCACGTTGCTGCACTTGCTGGACAGTGTGCCTAAGGCGTTCAGCCTGACCGGGTTGTCTCCAAACAAGTCTCCGACGATTGTCTGGTTGAAGACATATGTGACACTCATCGGTGAAGAGAACATGGTGCCAGCCCTGAGCGGTCCATTCGGCATGTCGTTGGGCCCATCTGTATCGCGCTGCATCGTGTCGTGGTTGCAAATATGGACCTCGCCACGGATTTCAGGAATGGAATTGCGCATTATGTAGCCTATTGCGCACAGATGAGTCGTAACACGACGTCCTGTGGCTACACAAAAAGCATTATTCTACATGGTGGCGTTGCTGTCTGGGTTGCTCCGAGCCATAATCCGTAGGTAACGGTCATCCACTGCAGTAGTAGCCCTTAGACGGCCTGAGCGAGGCATGTCATCTACAGTTCCTGTCTCCCTGTATCTCCTCTATGTCCGGACAACATCGCTTTGGTTCACTCCGAGACGTCTGGACACTTCCCTCGTTGAGAGACATTCCTGGCACAAAGTAACAAGGTGGATGCGATCGAACCGCGGTAGTGACCGTCTAGGCGTGGATGAACTACAGACAACACGAACCGTGTACCTCCTTCCTGGTGGAATGACTGTAACTGATAGGCTGTCGGACCTCCGTCTAATAGGCGATGGTCATGCATGGTTGTTTACATCTTTGGGCGGGTTTAGTGACATCTCTGAACAGTCAAAGGGGCTGTGTCTGTGATACAATATTCACAGTCAACGTCTGTCTTCATGAGTTCTGGTAACCGCTGTGATGCAAAACTGTTCTTGATGTGTGTATTTTTCTTTCCATAACGTTTCCCACTTATTTTAGAGTATGCGGGAGTTCCTGTTACAGCGTTGTAGAGGGGAATGAAAACATAATACTGTGAATTGGAACCCAGGTCAGGAAAGTCACTGTTTCCGTGCTACTACCACTTGAAAACATGTTAGTAACTCGACCACTTTTACAATTAATCGATTAGGCGTGACGTAGTACATCATTTGTTTTGAAATTCCACTCATTAATAGCCAAAGAAAATGCTTTTGTGATCGTTGAAGATTTCCTTTTAGTGTGATGCAGTACGTCATCTGCCAATTCCGATGTGCGGTGTCTGCTGACGGTGAATGTCACCTTTCTCGTAGCAGTTGCGAAACTGTCGCGAAAAGGGTTGCAATGGAGTCTGACGTTATGGGGAACGATCTTGTAAAAGGCGACGAGCAACTCTTTCATTACCGTGAGCTTCGCCATTCTGAAGGATAATGTCAGTGTATTCTGCAAACCCAGTCATGTTACTCAAATCGTCACAGACAAGTGAATGAGGCTCGAACCAGGTCAGAGCGGTGGGATACAAGTCAAGTGACATAGCCTATCCGATGTAACCACGACTGCCCCACCATGACAGCTCTGTTGCATACCACCCTAGCAAACATGTTTTCAGACGCGTGTAGCACGGAAACAGTACGTTTCTGGGCTTGGGTTCCCGTTCAAGATATTATGTACTAACTGGCCTCTGCAAGTACCGGGAATTTACGATTACCCAATACAGTCAGTAAACAAGTCAATATTTCAATTTGATGCCCATACATTTCGGTTTCATTTCGATGAAAAGAGCTTCCTTCAGTTCATGATTTCATGCTCTCTTCTACTGGTTCGTGTTAAGATAATGATGTGCATTTTATGCTCTCGCTTTCCAAGTTTCACTGTAACGTTTCTCTTGTCGCTGAAAATGTTGGTCATTCCTAAATGTAATAATGAGAAAATTACTCTTACCATTTCAGTTCCACTGTTATCATATTGTCAAACAATGAAATAACCTCGAGAAATTTCCCTACGTCTGTAAATTCGGTGCTGTAAACTAAAAACAATGAATCGCAGGAATTTTACTGGAAAGGGTTCTCAGACTGTTGTTTATTGTAGCATTCAACGACTCTTCCCGCAGTTGTATTCTGTGTTTACTTTTAAAACATATCGCCTCTTATTTTTTAAGCGTTGAAAATATACGTGTCCTTTATTGTTTCTAGCAAAAATCTAACGCAGTTACTTCTTTAGAGTTGAATAAATAGACTGTTATTTATTTACACTTTCAGAGAGAAGAAATGCAGTGTTAACACGTCTGTTAAGTTTTCGTAAGGCGTATGTACATTTTAAATTAACTAATTTCGTTACCCGCCAGTTTTATCACTGTTATAGAAAGCATTTATAAAAGGTTTGCTACGGACGTTGTACATAAGTGTTATTAATCCGGCATGTGTCCGTTGCACCGATCTTCTTAAAACTGTCGGTGACATTTGCTTACATCGATACTCGGAGATCTGCTACAAACTTTTACTATCTTATAACAGATCGAAAAGTCGGTAATGTTAATAACATATTCATCAGGGTCTTAAGAAGAGCTGGAATTGCGGATATTCAACAACGTGGAAACGAAATACGTATATATACCATCTGACTTTCGGGAAAACATCATTCACACCATGGATTCCCTAGTTTTTCAGCTGGCGGACCTCTTCTTCTGTCGAAAATCCATGGCGGACCCCTCGTCAGTCAAGAGCACAGTAACTTCAAATTTCAGAGCGAAACCCATGGGAACTGAAAACTTCTTAATGCATGTGCCATGTTCCCAATTCGGCTAGCATGCAAGAAGCAATGTCATTAACACACGGCTTTATGAGATTTTCTGCAATGGCATGAGCTTTGCCTATTTTTGCCACTCGATAACTAACCAACAAAGAAGCTTTTAATGAATTTTTATTAATTGTTTTTGCATGAGTTTTCATGCAATGCTGAGAAGCAGCTAGTTCGGCACTCTTCCTTTTGAAAAAATCGATGTCTTTAGCCTGGAAATCCGGGTGAGTACCTTCAAAATGGCGGTGCAATTTAACTGGAACCATTGAACTGTTCGGAAGGACTCGCGCATAAATTACACACTGAGCTTTACCCTTCTTTGTCTCCATAAAGCCCATTTCTAAATAGCTTTCATTGTACTTACGCTTCTTGGTTATTCCACTTCCACAAGATATTGCAATCAATGGAGTACTTGCAGCGTTTTCACATAATAAATCCGATAACGCTCCGCGCATGCGTAAAAGGTTTCAGCGCATCTAGCGCCGTGAGCCGGCGCACAAAGGACCCCCGTATTGTTGGCAAACAGTTGATCAGAGAAGCCGCATTCTCCGGCACTAAACTGTGTATTCGTTCTCACTTAGGAACCGCAAAGGTAGCTTGCGCATACGACCTGAAGTAAAAGTACACGTTTTTCACATGAAAAACATGATGAATTTAATTTTCACATTTTTATTCAATAATTTTACTCATTATTTTACACGATTTGGTGAAATGTGGCCGCGGGCCCCTTGAAAGAGCCGGCGGACTCAACGCGTTGGGAAGCCCTGATCCACACAATTCCGAAGGTTGTAACAGCAGACTAGTGCGAAAATTATCGTACTATTAATTCAACAGCTCTTGCATCCAAGCTTCTGACGAGATTAATGTACAGAAGAACTGAAAAGAAAATTGAGGTGTATTACATGACGATCAGTTTGGATTAAGGAAAGGTAAAGCCACCAGAAGGGCAATTTGGCGTTGTAGTTGATAATGGAAACGAGAGTGAAAAAAAAAATCAAGACATGTTCATACGATTTGTCGACTTGGAAAAAGCCTTCGACGATGTAAAATCGTGTAAGATGTTAGAAATTCTGAGAGAAGTAGGGATAAGCTATAGGGGAAGACGGGTAATAGACAGTATGTACAAGAACCAACAAGGAACAACAAGAGTGGGAGACGAAGAACGTACTGCTCGGATTAAGAACGGTGTAAGGTAGGGATTTACGCTTCCGCCCCACTTCGTTCTTTGTTTCCACGCTTACTGTTCCCTCTTGGTTCTTGTGCATATTATATACCAGCCGTGTTTAACTAATGTTTACTCCGGTTTCTCTCAGAATTTCGAACATCTTGCACTATTTGACGTTGTCGAACTCTTTTTCCGGGTCGACAGGTCCTATGAACATATCTTAATTTTTCTTCAATCTTGCTTCCATTATCAGTCGCAGTGTCAGAACTGCCTCTCTGGTGTCTTTATATATCCTGAAGACAAACTGATCGCTATCTAACAGATCTTCAATTTTATTTCCCATTCTTCTGTATATTAATCTTGTCAGGAACTTGAATGCATCAGCTGTTAAGCTGACTGTGTAGCAATTCTCCAATTTTTCAACTCTTGTCTTCGAAATAGTGTGGATGACGATTTTCAGAATGGCTGATGGTATATCATCAGTCTCATACATTCTACACACCAACATGAATATTGTTCTGTGGCCACTTTCACAAATGATTTTAGAAATTTTGATGGAATATTATGTATCCCTTCTGTCTTATTTGGTCTTAAGTCTTCCAAAGCTCTTTTAAATTCCGATTCTAATACTGGATCCTCTGTTTCTTCTATATCGACTCCTTTTTCTCCTTCTATCACATCATCAGACAATTCTTCCCACGTTATAGAGGCCATCAGTGTACTCTTTCCATCTATCCGCAGTTTCTTCTGCATTTGACAGTGGAAGCCCAAAGTAAATGTTATCACAATTGCTTTTCATTTCACTGAAGCTTGCTTTGTTCTTCTATATGCTGAATCAGTCCTTCTGACAATCTTTTCTTTTTCGATTTATTTACAGTTTTCATGCAGCCATTTCGCCTTAGCTTTCCTGCACTTCCTGTTTATTTCTTTCATGAGTGACTTGTAGTTCTGTATTCCTGAATTTCCGGATCATTTTTGTACTTCCTTCTTTTGTCGATCAGCTGAAGTATTTCTTCTGTTACCCATAGTTTCTTCGCAGTTACCTTCTTTGATCCCATATTTTTCCTTCCAACTTCTATGGCTGCCCTTTCTAGAGATGTACATTCCTCTTTAACTGAACTGGTTACTGAGCTATTCCTTATCGCAGTATCTATAACCTCAGAGAACGTCAGGCTTACCTCTTCATTCCTTAGTATGTCATTTCTTTGCGTACTGCTTCTTCCTGACTAATCTCTTAAACTTCTATTCGTCATTATCAAATTGTGGTCTACTCCTGGGTACGCTTTACAATCCAGCATCTGATTTCGGAATCTCAGCCAGATGTAATATAACTGGAATCTTCCTGTACCTACCGGCCTTTCGCACGTCTGCCTCCTCCTCTTGCGATTCTTGAATAGAGTATTCGCTATTACTAGTTGAAATTTTACTTCAAAACTCAGCTAATCTTTCTCCTCTCTCGTTCCTATTACCATCTAGTCCTTTCCCTGCAACCGCATTCCAATTCCCGGTGACTGTTAGATTTTCATCTCTCTTTATGTATCGAATTACCCATTCTATCTCTTCTTCTTCGGCTTGCGATTTAGGCATGTATATCTGAACTATCGTTGTCGGTGATTGTATGTTGTCTGTTCTGACGAGAAGAAACTTATCATTAAACTGTTCACAGATCTCACTCTCTGCCATACCTTCCTGTTCGTAATGAATCCTACCCTTTTTATACTACTTTCTGCTGCTGTTGATTTTACTCTATGCGCGTCTGACCAGATGTCGTCGTCTTCTTCCCATTTCACGTCACTGAACGCCACTATATATAAACTCAGCTTAGTACTTCCCTTTCCAGATTTTCTAGCTTTCCTACCACGTTCAAGCCTCTGACATCCCACGTCTCGATTCGTAGAACATTACTCTTTCGTTCGTTATTTAATCTTCTTCTTGCGCTCGCCTCTCCCTTGGCAGTCCCTTTCCGGAGATCCGAATGGTGGTTGGTCCTGAATCTTTTGCGAATGGGGAGATCATCACTACACTTCTTCAATTATAGGACACATGCCCTGTGAATAAACATATTGTGTCTTTAATGCAGTGGTTTCCATGCTGTTGATTGACCATTGCCAGTTCTTCTGCCTTTAGAGGCAGTTTCCCACCCGAAGGGCAAGAGAGCGCTCTAAACTTCTATAAACTCCTCCGTCCTCTTTGACAAGGCCTTTAGCAGAATGTGGTGACTTGTTATCTCGAAAGTCTTCGGCCACTAATGGATTATTAATCAAAATTTAAGCAACGGCGGCGTTCGAACTCTGGATCAACGAGGTCTCAGTTATTTATCTAAGAAACTATCCCTGGACCACTCTCCCAGTAACTTCAGACATTCGCAACTTCACCTTTCAGAGACTCTTTTCTGCTGCTGCGACAGCTGAGTACTTACTGTTGCGGTTTACCTGTCCTTCCTTACAAAACTCTGCATTGTTATTAGTATGATGGTATCTCTCGGCTTCCGTTATGTCATATGCTTCGCTTGCTGATTTGGGTGCTCAGTCGTTCAGCCTTGTTGCGATAGCTTCCGCGTTTGCCGTAACTAGCCCAGCATTTACATTTATCTGGGAGTATACTGGTCATTGACATGGGCGTTTCGGCATCCAGGAGCTGCCAAGGTAGTGTCTGCTGGGGCGTAACAGAGTTGTGAACTAATGAAATGGAAAAATAAAAGAAGCAATGACGTATTAGAAGATGACGTGCTCAGATCTGAATTATGACAAATGAGAGTGTAATTACAGCACTGAAGAACGAACTGTTGACTAGCTTCATTGGTTACTTTGCGATATCAGAGACGATACGCTTCTAAAAAAAGTGCCTTCTTGAATAAATCGCGAAGATGCTTCTGTGATGTAAAGAGGTGCATTGATATTCTTGCCTTTGTTTGGTGACGCTTTGAATAACTGGGGCCTCGAGAGCCCGTAACCTATCGGCGAGATTATACAACGAAATTGCGGGGCGCAGGGCAGATGTCGGACATTAACAAGTTAACGGCGGGGAGAGAAAGAGGCGACAAGACGGCGGAGAAGATCAAAGTTGGCAGAGCACAAAAGAGGCGGCCGAGGCGCCGGTGCCGACGCCTTATTACTGCCCTTTGTGTCACCACCTTGGCGGGCAAAGTACTGCGCTGGCTGCTCCGCGGGCCGCGGGGTGCGACTCGGTACGCGCTAATGAAACAACAATGCCGGCGTGCGACGCGGAAGGCTGCGCCGGCATCCGTCACAAGACGGGGAAAGCAAGGGGGGAGGCGGGATGGGAATGTGCAGTTCCGCAGATGATCATAGGGCGTGGAATAGTATATCACAATGCAAGGCGATGGCTAGGTCTCTCTACGGTCTCCGAGTAGCCAGACATCTAACAGCAGTTTCTCCTCTGTCAGTAGGCACGTAATCTTGTAGACTTTTGAACAGATAGCGAGTCAAATCAAGACCTCGTACAATAATTGCGAACTGACTGTAGCTCCCTGTCTAGGCCGTGAATGCTGCCGTGTCATCCTCTGTCTTGCGGTGTCATGCGCATGCGGTTTGAAAAAGCATGTGGTGAACCACCGGTCTCCCTGCCGTTCTGCGGATTTCTCAGACAGTGGAGGCGCTGTTACTCGGTCAGGAAGCTTCTCAATTGGCATCACGAAGCTGAGTGCTCCCGGCGCTAGTATTACCGCCAAGGAAGAAAATCCTTGGGGGTACCAGGAATTCTACCCAGGTCCCCCGAATGGCAGCCATCTACGCCGACCACTCAGCTACGGAAGCTGATCCTGTGCGCTCGTTTTAAACTTGGTTAGCTGCCGACAGCACATCAAGCTGTTCCCTAATAGTCGTTCTCGGAAGGAGTAGCATGAGCAGTGAGTCAGTCGCTCGTATATCAGAACGAGGAGATGCGTCAACAAAGACTGTTTTAATTTTTTCTACGGAAATGAAACGGTCGTATCGCACTGATGGCCAAGAGTCCCCATGTGGGGAAATTCGGTCGCCGAGTTTGCAAGTCTTTTCAGCTGGCTCCACATTGGGCGACTGGTGTATCAATGATGATGAAAGGATGATGAGGACAACACAACACCCGTACCCTGAGCGGAGAAAAATCCCCGACCCGACCGGGTATCAAAACCGGAGCCACTACATGGCAGTCAGACGCGCTCACCACTCAGCTAAGGAGGGGGACTACTTATATTAGTTTCACTAATAATGCGGTTTACTTGCATGATACCATCGCTAACTGGCCAGTCTCCAACAATAAATGATGACATCATAGTAATATCATTGTAAAAAAAAAAGAAATAAAAGGATTAGTATTTGAAATAGATAAAACTGTAGGAGAATTGGAACATATCTTTTAAGAAGCTATGAACTAAACGACTTCTGTAACTACGAAAACCGGAATGAAAACCGAAACACCGCGAAAGGGCTTAAAGTAGAACAATGCACCAAAAAGATTTAAATTTACAGACGCGTTAAACATATGCACAAAGATCTTTATGCAAAAATAATACCCCGTAAAGAGTATGTTAAAGAACACGTCAAACTAGACGGTTGAGGAAAGCCGCGCGGGATTAGCCGAGCGGTCTACGGCGCTGCAGTAATGGACAGTGCGGCTGGTTCCGGCGGAGGTTCGAGTCCTGCTTCGGGCATAAAATTTACAACTACCCTTACCTCACTGAAGTAAAAAGCTAAGACATTACCAACTGTCTGGGAATTTGCAGCTAAGTAACTAATGAAGTGTCTGAATGTTGGAAGTCATGTAATTGTACCGGATCAAGTAATAAGGTGAAGTCCTGCTGCCGACCGCGGTGGTTGTGCGGTTTTAGGCGCTTCAGTCTGGAACCGCGAGACTGCTACGATCGCAGGTTCGAATCTTGCCTCGGACATGGATGTGTGTGCTGTTCTTAGGTTAGTTAGGTTTAAGTAGTTCTAAGTTCTAGGGGACTGATGACCTCATATGTTAAGTCCCACAGTGCTCATAGCCATTTGAAGTCCTGCTGCGGTCGTCGATTTTAAATCATGAATATGGCTCTGCAGCATGCTAGTTACTTGTAGTTGTAGCCTTACTTATGTTCTTGAAGAAAGCACGTTTACCGTAGCTGCAACAATAAACAATTTTCTATTAAAGTTTTGTGGTCTTTCTACAGTGAAACTGGCTATAATCGTCGTTAACAAGCTGTGATACTGGGCACTGAACGTGCACATTGCAATTCATGATCATCGATTATGAAAGACTTCATATCGAGACTCCTTCCATACCATAGTGTGTTATAAAATAATCACTGGTTGTGTTCTTCAGAAAGTGTGCATAAAACGTAGTCTGTATTACGACTAACATTCGCGGTCAGCTAACAAAGAGCGAATAAAAATCTTTGTTCGACTCCCCCTTTCTGTCGCTGTTTCGACTTAGTGTTTCACTTAACACTCGTAGATACAAAACTCGTCCTCGATCTCCATGTCAATGTAATTATGCCTTTACATATTATTGTTCTTAACTACAATTACTGCAGACAAATTAAATTTAGAGAGACATTTCCAAAAATGATATAATCATGTCAAGAAAATGATATACGTCCACCAATGTTGAGGAAAGTATGTGACAACATGAAATGTGCGCAATCAAAGATGCACAGTCCTGAGAACAAAATCATTATTAACTGCTGAAGCTACGTTTACATTGCCCTTCGGAATGTACAGAATCAGTTATAAATTCGCTAAGACCTACATGGAAAAACGGAGTTTTTTTAAGAGGCTAAAAAAGGTATTCAGTTTCCACAGGGGCATCAAAATAAATAAAAGCTCATACAAATAAATATTGGTACTTATTCTACAAAAACTATGATTTGTGAATGAAATGGAGAGGTATCTTGGAATATAGCCCACAGCATGTGACCACATCATTGATGCGCTACTGCAGGGCCGAGCGCACACCACCTTCTTGCCGAGCGTTAATGGCGTGGGGCCACTGAGGTCCTGAATGGCGTTGAAGATGGTCGTCCTAAACACACAGATATCGAATTCACAACCACTAGAGCCAATGTTGCGGGGCCTTAGAATTCTGATGAGCGCTGGTCTACACGAGGCATTACACGATCTTCCCATATACAACCAACGTTCAAATTGCGATATCTGAATTAGAAATCCGTTGCCTAATCTTTCCTAAAGTACAGAATGTAGGAAGCGTTACTTCTACCTTCTTCGTATAGTCGCACTGAATTCCTTATCATCTTCATATTGAAGCATATAGTTACATTTCATACCTGTTTGGCGTTTGTTGCATGCCGTCAACATGGTGTTGCGCTTTTAGTCTCCCAGCAGCACATCAGTCTGCTTTCCATAAACTTCACTACTATAGGGAAGCATTTTATACCTCCATCTCTGACATAGTGCTCAGAAGATGCGAAAATCTGTGTATCTAAGTGGTTTAAAAGTTTCTTGAGAGAAAGGTAGAGCAGGTTGTCTGTGAGAATGAAAAGTCGTCCCGGCTAGCACACTGGATTCGCATTAGGGAGCACGAACGCCATCTTGATTTACATTTTTCATGATTTTCTTAACCCGCTTAAAACAAAATGCCGGCATGGTTGCTTTGAAAGGACATGTTCGATTTCCTTCACCATCCATTCTTAACCCGAGCTTTTGCTCCATCTCTAATGACGTCGATGTCGCCAACATGTTAAGCTTAATCTTCCTTCCATGTTGTCTCAGTAGGGCCACAGAGATCACGATCAGGGCCGAGCCTACTATAGTTTTCCCTGTAAGTCAGTGACATCTCGCGACTTACGTCCAGTTACGAACAGCGTTTCTGTCTTTTAAGCTTCTCAAAGGAATTGGTTCACATTGTTTCAGATATGTGCGAGTCGATAACGGTTGTTGTGTCCAATGATGCTACAAACCGCGACATTTAACATGGCTCTGTTGTGACACTCAGTAATACTTATTCCCGGCTTACCTTGGCTGGGGTGTATCAAAACGCCACTACTGTACTGTTGGAGCGAGAGCCATCCGAAAGTACTAAATGTTTGCCACTCAGTATGCCAGCGACGACATTCACGTACACAACGGTGCCCGAGCTTTATGCTTATGATCCGTGATCACAATATTCCTAACACTTACCTGAACATATCTTACAAGAGAGGATCAACATGTGCCGTCAAGCGATGTAGAAGCAGTATGTTCTCGTGAAAATTTGACGAGGTTCACTAAAGAAAGTCCTGCTATCTTCCAGTTACCGTGATATTGTTAGTACTCCGTAATGTCTAGATACGCTATGTTGATAACAGATCTCCAACGAAACCTGTCGACTTTTGACGAACCACTGTATTTACATCTGGAAAACCAGATGTGCATTTCACTACCAAACGTGCTTGTTACTGCTCCAGTAAACTTCACCTCACGTGGTGCATCAAAACGTCACCTTTTCATGGAAAAGGTTTCTTAGCAAATTCGCTTTTCCTGCAACCGCTCTGAAAGATCCTGACGAAGATGGAAACGAATTTTTTAGTCTTAAGAGCACAATGTTCTCAATAAATAACACATATCAGCAATATATGCATGGTGTCTTCAGGGTCTGATCGCAGGGTTTCTTTTCCATTCCAGTATCTACACAGGCCTGGGGCAGCAGCACTGTCAGTTATGGAATGTATTTTGTTAGTCGACGAATGATATCCAGTTCTCAAACCTGTCTTAACTGAAAAACCATATTTTGGGGCCAGACCGGTGCACGTGGATTTCCTAACATTTTAAGTTGTGCTATGAAAGATTCTTATTGGAAGAAACATAAATTAGTCAAGAGAGGCTGAATAATGGTGTATGTTTCTATACAGTGGTATAAGGTGAAAGGGTAGCCAAAGTTGTGCCTCACGGGTGCCATAATGCTGTGTTGCTCAATTCCTGTGTCTACAGTTTGCTCTGAATACCGACGAAGCTCACTCGGTAGCGTTTCTCCGTGGTGTCATGTCCCATCCTTGCAGTGTAGCACGCATTGGAGATGTTGTTGAAAAGACAGTAGATCAAAACTGGGACAGTTTTCAAAAGAGAACCAAAACGCAAATGATTATCAAAGGCAAAATTACTTAAAAATGAGCTTGATGACTATACCGTCAAAATTGAAGGGGACGGCGAGTGGTCAAATTTGAGCCGTTTCATTTTGGAAAAGGTTACTTATAGTTCTGTATACTTAAGCATCTGTGCCCGGTCACTGGCGTACTGACTTCGTGTTAGCAAATAATCTACTTTTTTAATCATTCAGTCCATGAACCGTACATAGACTTTGCCGTGCTGTGGCTGGCTAGTGTGTCACCGATATAGACAGCCGTAGCTTAGGGGCAAACATAACGGAGGGGTATCTTTGCAGAGGGCAAATTGAACTATCGTTCCAGAACAGGATCAGTAGCTTTTTCAGTAGTTGCAGCGGCATTAGTCTGAATGATTGACTGATTCAGCCTTGTAACGTAAGCCGACATGGCCTTGTTGTGCTCGAATGGCTGGAAGCAGGCAGAAACTACAGCTCTACTGTATGGCTGCATGATGATAGAATCCTTTTGGCTAAAAGAATCTGGTGTTAAAACAGTTCCCAATTCCGATCCCAGGGCGTTGCCTGTTCAGGTGTATGTCTGAATAAGGAAAAATAAAAATTGGCATTCCATGGGTCGAAACGTGAATTTCAGATCCCTCAGTTGAATAGATAGGGTAGAGTTTAAAAAGGGAAATGCGTAGGATGGTGTTCGATACTGTGGGAATTAGTAAAATGCCCTGGCAGGAAGAGCAGAACTTGTGGTCAGGTCATTAGATTCTCATCTACACAAAATCAAATAGGAGTAATGCAGTAGTAGGCTAATAATGAACAATAAAACAGGAATGTGGGTAAGCTACCATAAAACCATAGTGAAAACATAGCCAAGAAAGAAATGAACCCAACACTCACCACAGTAGTGCAAGCTCCTAAGATGATGTAGAGACTGAGGGAGTGTATAATGAGAAAAAGGAAATTATTCAGACAGTTAAGGTAAAGAAAATTTAATTGGATGTCGGTTGTAGGAATAGAAAGAGAAGGACAAATAGTAGGAGAACACTGACTGGGGGAAAGAAATGAAGGAGGAAGTCACCTCGTGGAATTTTGCACAGAGAATGATTTAATCATCGCTAACACTTGGTTTAAGAATAATGAAAGAATGCTCCATATGTGGAAGATAACTTGGAGACAGTGGACAGTTGAAGGTTTCAGACTGGTTACACAAGAGAAAAAAGAGACATTTCGAAAAACGATTTTAAACTGTAGGACATGGTGTGGCAGATGTCGACTCTGTCTATGGTTATGGTCTGCAGCTTCAAACTGAAGAAGCTGCAAAAAAGTGCAAAATTAAGGCGATGGGACTTGGATAAATTGAAGAAACCAGAGGTTGTTGCTGATATCCAGATGTTTCTGTGGGATCATTAGGCAATGCTGGATTGAAACAGGGGAAAGGAAACACAACAAAAAGTAAATGGGTAGTTTAGAAAGATGACATATGGAAGGCCGCAGTGGATCACTTAGGACAGTACGAGATATATTGAAATAACTGACGAAAGGAGAAAATATAAAAATGCATTCAATAAAGTACGTGAAAGGGAAATACAGATGCATAAAAAGAGAAACTGTACAAAATGGCAAAGCCGGAATACCTGCAGGACAAAAGCGAGGCTGTAAAAGCATGCTTAACAAGGGGGAGTGTAGACGTTCCCTGTAAGAAAATTAAAGAGACATTTAGAAGAAAGAGGAGCAGCTAGGTGAATATAAAGGCCTAGATGGCGAGCCCGTACTAACCAAAGGAGGATAAGCTGTTAGACAGAAGGAATATACGTATAAGGGCTATACACTGTAATCAACTTGAGAACAGCATTATAGAAGAGGAAGAGAAAGTAAACGAAGATGAAATGGGAGATAGGACAATGCGAGAAAAATTTGAAAGAGGTCGAAACAAGACCCCTAGAGTACACGTCATTCCCTCGGATTGATTGGCATTCTTGAGATGATGATGATCAGGACAACACAACACTCTCTCCCTGAGTGGAGAAAATCTCCGACCCAGCCAGGAATCGAACCCGGGCCCTTAGGGTTGACAGTCTGTCGCACAGACCACTCAGCTACCGTGGGCGGACCTTCCACCTGGTGAGCAAGATAGATGAGACTACCCTTGAACTCCAAGAAGAATGTAATTATTCCAATTCCAAAGTAGGCAGGTACTGGTAAAATCTTAGCGAACTTTCATGTTAATAAGTCATTTTTGCAAAACGCTGTCACGAATTGTTTACAGAATAAGGGAAAAATGTATAGAAGCTGACCTCGTGGAAGACTAGTTTGGGTTCCTGAGAAATGTAGGAACAATGGAGGCAACACTGAGCTAACGATTTAGGTTAGAAGAAATGTTGAAGTAAGGTAAATCTACCAGAATTAAAGTTCAGGAAGAAGAAGTAAATTTTCTGACGGATGTCTTCTTTTTTTGTTTTCGCGTCTTTAGTGTATTGTAATCTGGAAACTAATTCATTTTTTTTTATAGTTAATATTGGCTATGTTGCAAACTTTACGAATAGATGGCACTTTTTGTTCTTTTGAATATTGTAAAATTTTAATACAGTTTTCATGAGAATGCTTTTATTTGCACAACTCCCAAAACAGATTAACTGTAATAGAAAGATACGCAGTGTTGATTAGAAAACGTCGGCATCCGAAGGCAGATTTCGTAAGCTACGAACAACAAACAATTTCAAACAAAGAAACCGAAGTGTGCAGGGAAATCTTGCGCTGTTATAGAAAAGGGGGCTCAAGAAGTTGTTGGGAAATTAACCAATGACTCCAGTGCAAGTTTGATTCCAGCTTCTGCTAACATAAAGGGGGGGGGGAATCAGTTGTCAGCAAAACATAGAAAAATGTACACAAAAAAATACTCGCAGTAATGTCTAGAATGTTATCCTTAAATAAAACTGTCATTCAGACTGCAAAAACCACAAGAACCTTGAGTATCGTCTGTTGAAATGATTACGATATGACAGGTAATTGTACTACGTCAATGACTATGTAGAGTGTCCGAGGAATCAATGTTTCAGTTACATTTAACTGTCACTCACAGGCTTCGATATTTTCGTGGCAGTCGGTTGCCGTCGTCCGCTGTTGCACGGCCAGTGGCGCTCGGATATTGAAAACAAGTGTGGTCATGCCACTGTTTGGGAGCATGCGTAAACGGAATTTTGCCGTAGTCAGTACCTGGCTAGGGTCTGAACCTGACACATAA
Organism: Schistocerca gregaria; assembly: GCF_023897955.1. NCBI lineage: Eukaryota > Metazoa > Arthropoda > Insecta > Orthoptera > Acrididae > Schistocerca > Schistocerca gregaria. The sequence continues at coordinate 669,703,986 of NC_064920.1, forward strand.
AGAAGTTACGATCGCCCTTGGAAATGTCATCAGCAGCTGGAAATGAAACGTTGGGTTTTAATGTGAAATCCATTCGATCTCGGCGTAATAGCCCGGAATATTCTATTAATTGCGGAAATGTTATCTCACTGTACCTTCGATAATCTTTTGATTCCACACTTGTAGAAATTTGCTGATTTGCAGTTAAAGACGGCAGCTGATAAATACACTCACGGTTAACTATGTGGCAATACAGCAATTGTTCATCCGATTTATCAAAGTATTTAGCACAGACAATCAAACTACAAAAAATTTATGTTTGCCAATTTACGTACATAAACATGAAGTGTTGATTGCAAACTGAAAGTGCGATGTGTCGTGAGCAGCTCAGTTGCCGGCAGCTGTTGTCAGGCAGCTGGTGGTTGGTGGCCAATGCCCACTGGGCCGAGAGGAAACTCTAGAGCAGAAATTGTCCTGGTCTTGAAAGAGAGCTACAAACCCTATCGCGGAAATGGTTTTGGAAAGTTTTGCTGTTGCTGACGGGTTAGAAAGCGAAGTAAATTATCTTTGAGCTTACATCAAACTGATTATTTTAGCAGGCAGGAGAAAAGTCGTTTCAAAAATTGAAGGAAGAAGTAGACGCCAAGACTCGACTTTACACTTGCACTGCAAGACTTTTACCATTAGATAACGACCAGATACAGCATCAGACACGCTCAACCGCAATTCTTCTGGAATCCTCTACATCCTACAGTTTTAAAATTTCGTGTATAATCTGGAATTTGGATACTAAAGGGCGTCCAGTTTTATTGCCGCCGCAAGTGAACGATTCAGAAGTTGTCTCAGCAGCTGCCTGCCGGTGGTCTGGTTTTATTCAAAGATTGTACATTCTCCAAAAGTGCTTTCCAAATTAAAGTCAATTTTTTATGCTAGTACATATCTTTTCGCAAGGAATGCTGTCTTTGCCTCTGTTAGAATACTTCTTATGGACTCGTTGCTTCTTTGTTCATTCCAACCAACACACCCCGTAAGTCTTCTTCATTTTCACCTGTCATTATTAGTTGCGATCAGAGACTATGGTCGGCTATCAAAGCAGATTGGAATAAATATAAAGATAGCTTCCAATAATTCGGTGACTAGCAGCGGTTTTATGTAAACTTAGTCATGAACTAACTCCAGTAGTCTCAGTAACTCAAATAAAACTATTCATATTTAAAACTACAGCGAAATGAGAGGTACAATCTACTATGAGTACAGACTGTGGATTGAGAGTATGAAACGTCCCCTTAGAAAAATTACACATGACTGTGTTTAAACTGACACACAATATTGTTAGAACAACGCAATCTGACTTTCAAAAATCCCTACAAAAGAATGGCCCTGACTAACATTAACCTATACCTTTCACATATCACTTACCTCACCAAAAATCTTCGTTACTCGAACTACTGCAGTACAGCGAGCCCCACTAGTGCCAGCTAAATAAAAGATTCAATCTACTGAAGGCACTAACTACTGATAGGCATAGTTAGCAAATGAAAGATTTTGATAGAGAACAAACAATGTATTTACCTTACTAGTGTTCAAAAGTCGTAATATATATAGCAGTTCATGACATCCAGTCTTACAAATTTCAAAACTCCGCCATTTCTCTCCCCACATCCACCATTGCTGGCGGCTCACCTCCATCTGCGCAATGGTACGCTCTGTTAACATCCAGCTGCCCAACACTACAATGGCAGACAACAATGCAAACTAGCCACAGAGTGCACACAACATAGCCATTGATTTTCGTACAGAGCGCTACTTGGCGTTAACAATAAGAAAACCTAAACAGCCTACTTACATAGCCCCCATGCTCCCCACCAAAAATTTTACAAACTGTTTTGGGCAGTGCCCAATACAGATTTGAAAAAAAATTTCATAATCATAATTACAATACCAAAGAACTCAAATGCAGACACTTATTGATACAATGTTGGTCAAAAGCTAATATTTTCTCACAGTCCATAAAGACAGTCCTGATCATACATTACGGTAAAATTGCAGTGTTTTTTACTCAAAGTCTTAGCAGTAAAAGAGAATGCACACGGAAGTAATGGATTTCCATGCAGTCTTGAAGAAATAGTGTTGTCCTTCCAATGGAAAGACAGTGCTGACTCTTGACACACAGACAGGTAATGGGACACAAAAGAGCAAACCCACCTCAGAGTCAGTCGAAGTTTTGAAGAATATTGGTAGGTAGGTCATCACAGAGTAGACCCACTGTAGTCCTGGTAGAGATTACGGTATTGGTGGGCCATCAAAGCTGCAATAGTCCTTGTGGAGATAATGGTATTAGTGTGCCATCAAACGTGCAGACCCACTGGTAGTCCTTGTAGAAATAATGGTATTGGTGGGGCATCAAAGATGCAGACCCACTGTAGTCCTTTTAGAGACGGCCAGCAGCCATCTGTTACAACTGTGCAGGTGCACAATCACCATCGAAGAGTCTTGTGGACAATATAGCAAGTCCATAAACCACCACTCACAAAGTTTTTGGAATTGTCCTTAGAACCAGCAATGCTGTTATCCAGTGCCTTGCTGAATTATTAACACACGTGCAAACACTAACAGTCCCTATTTCTCGCATATTGTCCATATACTGTGACCAACAGAAATGTGTGCAGTGAATTGTAACTTACAAGTTACTTGATTTGATGAACTGGTGTCCATTACAATTTCATAACATGAGAATACAATTACAGAGATACAGAAACCATCATGAAAAAATAATAATACAGATAATATTTGTAGTAATACAGGCTTTACAAAAGAATAGAAATAGACATATACATCAGTGTTACAGGAATTATGACATAAGTAAATATATAAAATAATGAGAATAGTTTTCGAAACACTAATTTCACACATAAGCATTAAAACATAACAGAATTAATAATGTCTAAACATCTTTACAAAGTAAATAACATATTATTAATGCAAATTGTATTTGAGGATAACAGTATTCCTCATCATAGTGAATGTAGCTTAGTACTAGAAAAATTCTACAACATAAATCTTAGTAGCTAAACACATAAAGACAGGAAAAACACAAATACACAAGAGTACACAAACACATAGCGGAATAATACAAAAGGAAAGACAGGGTTCGTTTTCAGTGTAACATTTGGTACTGCAGTCCAACCCAAAACATCATTCCATAGATCTTTTGTCTTATTTCAACATTTGTTTCCACCAAATAAATCCTATCCAAGCATGCTTTCCATATTCTGTTCAAATCCTCTTTCTAAAATAGTTTTTCTCCACTGTGCACTACTTTTTTGGCCAAACCATTTTCTTATAGCTTCGCAATGCACTTCTTTCCATTCATCACAACTCATTCTCTTATATAGCCTACCTTATCTTAAGCTAACTTAAATCTACTGAGCTCAGATGCTAAACTAAGGGATGAGGTAATGCAGCATCGCTAAACAATTAATACAAACAGTAATGATAAAAAATGCAAATTGGCAAAGCAAGCAGCATATATTAGCAAAGCAAATGCAATATTACAACTAATATAAGGCAATGCGCAGCAAACAAGAAAAATAAATCCAGAGTAGAACTGGCTTAACTGAGTAATACAAAGTCAAATTCAGTAGCATTATGCCTGGCAAACAGCAGCAGCAAATGCAATAACTTATATCTAAACATGACAAAGCGCAAGCAGAAAAAATATTACAATAAAAATGGCCATGTTTAATACCTATGTCCCATCTTAACACTAGAGTGATGCATCACCTTAACGTACACTACTAAATAAGTTACCCAGTCATTGACAAAAATTATGTATGCAATTCCTGTGAAGGGAAATATCTTTTTGTGCTCCCTCGTTTTTTTGGAGTAGATTATAAAGTTATTATTTAATGGATCTGTAGGCATAAAATATTTATATTAGTACATCTATAAAGTTTTATTTTAACCAATGCTGCAGTGCAGCTACAAACTAGATATTAAACAAATTGAGCAATTCCTTAACTCCAAAGACAATAGATGTAAAATGTTTCTCATTATTTCATTAGGCATTTTAATAATTATCATAAATTAAGAGCTCCACAGTGTAATCATATGTTTTTAAGTTTGACCGTGTCGTATTTGCGATGCTTTTGACAAAGAAATGTCAATAGCAAGGATCATGGCCTCTTTTTATTTCTCCACCTAATGGCTTTCTTTTGTCAGACGACTATCTCTCAGCTGGGCGCCCAAAACACTTTACGTCAAGGTCACTTACCTTTCTTACTGAAATATTTACGACAGCAGTTACCGCTACAGTGACAGTCTCATATAAAAATATTTTCACAGGTTGAGAATTTGCGTTACAAATGTGTAGAAAATAAAATCCTATAAATATAACAGTGTCCAAAAATTTTTCGACAGCATTGTAATACATTCACGCATGTACACACATTTCATAATTCTTAAAGTACGATTCTTGGTTTCCAACATCCTTTTCCACAAATCAGAGTCCCTAACCACTACTCATTATTAATTACCTTATTATAGATATCAATATTCGTCGACACTTCTTCAATATTTCATCATAAGAAATATGTAGCATAATCAAATTCCTCATATAGCATCTGCTTATTGATCATAAACATACTGCAACAGCGTAATACACATCGTTATCATAACATCATAAAACCTCAGCCACATCTCAAAATCGTCGTAGCTTCCTCCAGTAACTTCAAAACCTAAAAAAAGTTATCTGCTCTTTTCAATAGTGTCATTTACCTCAAACGTACTTTAAAAATTGTGATCCCATACGAAATACATCATTCAGAGCTCTAATAGTATCACAATGGTTCTGAAAAAATATGAACAGTTCACAAAGTACAGACGAAATACAATTTCGTAAGTGTGAAGTTCTACAACTGTGTAATTGCGTAAATATCTGTCACTGACGTAGAAAAAAATTTTGTCTCTCTGAGTTAAATGATCAGATAGCTGTGTAATTTATGTGTTAGAAAAATATGGTACTGATGTGTAAAGTTGTGTAAGCAAATATCATATTAGCTAGGGCTCCTTGTGTTTGCCAGACACATGGTACACAAAGTAAGCGTGTACCCCCCTGAGGATTAATGTAATTATACCCTCAGGTGTTGCAGATTACAGCAATGGAATGAAATGTATCACGGAAAACCTTTGTATCATTGAACTTCAAATATCTTTAAAAATAAATGTTTTAAGTACAAAATTAATCACTCATATACGTGTACTGTAGCGCTAAACTGTGCGTCTTGTTGTAAGATAATCTCTGTGGAAGTGTCGTAGTTATCGTCCTCCGAAAGCTAAGTTCTGCAGAAGTCAATGTACTTACCTCATGATAAACAAAAGTGAAATGCTATGCTTATAAATATCGTAGTTATTACGTACATTGCTATGATCAAGAAAGTACTACACTGTAACATATTGTTGTGCTACAAAAAAAGCTGTCTCATTGTGGCTATACCACAAATGTTACTACTAAAACATGTATTCCCTTCCAGAAGAATTCAGAAAACCGTGCAGATATAAAACAGATATACCGCAAAAGGAGCAATGTAAATTGTGTCACACATTAGTAGCGTCGTGATATAGTCGTGTAGCTGTCAAATAAACTAACCACTGTGTCATCTGGTATCTCTCAGGAAGCACTTTAAATCCAGAATGTATTTTCAAGCAAACCAAAATGTTGCATTAAAATCTCAATAGCAGTACTGGTAAATGTTCTAAGTATGTAAACCTTATAGTCGTTACGTAATCGTACAACTAACAAGCAAGAATGTACACACACAATAACACTGTGTCGTCTGTTCACTGTAACAATGCATTCGTAATTACTGTCTAAATATGTTCTCTTGGTTTTTGACTGGATATTTAACTTCAAATATTGTTGCATGTGAACAGATTCTCTAAGTCTGACAAAGCATACTAGTAGTGTAAAGTGAAAAGTTATATGGCAAAGACAGAGTTAAAAAGCAGATTATCTTTCAATAAACGGTTTTATATGTGAAATGTGGTGTAAACCTTTACTCTTCCTAGTACGCATAGTTTCAACTTTAACGCAATTATCATGTGGTATACGTCGGTAAGGAATGCTAAAATTTTTCTCAAGTTTAGTGTCTATGTTATTTTTCGCTGAGTCAGCCGGCGCACGTGGCTGCCTGCGGTGCGAGTCATTGTCTGTCTCTTTGTTGGCGCACGTCGTTATTGGTATTAGGAGACCTAACTGCTACAAATTCACCTTGCCGAGAGGGGCCAGCCCTGTTTGAATCTCGCCAGTTCTGACGAAATTCAGGTCTGTCGTTATGATTATATCGTCTGTCGTCATGTAGGTAATTCCAGTAGTTCTTTCTTGTCAGTTAAGTGGTGGAGAATTTCTCCCTGAATCCCAGCTGTGCGCTGAACTGTTGCATCTGAAGTTATTCTGTCTCACTTGATAATAACTGTTTTGGTTCCCATATTGTCTGTTTCTATGATTATCTCTGTCATATTCATTATTACCGAAATGCGATCTTTCTCTGTAACTATTATTGTGCCAACTGTTGTCATACGACTGGTGTCTGTTTTGGTCACGATTTGCGTTAAGAGAATAGTCTTGTCGTGTGCAGTTATTATTTCTTTCATCGCGGAATTGCGATGGATGTGACCTGTAATTATTGTGTTCCTGTTTTCGCGTTTCGCGATTGTCAGTGGCAATTTCTAATTCTTGTAAGAGTCCCTGAAAAGCTTCAAGGTCGTCTTTGCAACGGCCTGCCAAAATAATATGCCGTGAATGTTCAGGCAAATTTATTAAGCAAATGCGGATGAGTTCTGTGGGGCTGTATGGGTTTGAAAGATACTGATTCTTATGTAACATGTCTTCAAAATATTTCACAAGACTGGAAAATTCAGATTGTTCGAAATGTTTCATCATTATGATGCCATGTTTTACTCGGTCTTGTGTGGCTTGAGACCAATATGCTTAGAGGAAGGCATGGTAAAAATCTCCTTCACTGTGGACATCTTGAATGACCGTCCGCATTCTTACAGCTGGTTCATTCTCCAAGTAGCCACACATAAATTCCAATCTGTGCTCTAATGACCAGTTAGGAGGAAAACAATGAGAGAATTGATGAAGCCACGCTTGTGGATGAATGTCGTTGCCGGAATTCTTAAATGTTTTTAATTTACTCGTAGTAATGGACAGCTTATAGTCAAAATCATCATGTCGGCAAGTCGCATATCGGTCATTGTTACTTCGTTTCGGCCGTTCCATCTCAAAATTCGGTGTACCTTGCCAGTTTCTTTCGTAATTTCCGAAGTGCCTCATGTTATTACTTTGTGGCTGTTCCGTATTTCTATGTCCCTTTCCCATATTGGATCGCGAGTGTCCTCTGAAACATGTAATTCTTGTATTACCTACGTCAACTGATCTTGTACTTCCCGGATTTCTCTTTTGTAATGTGTATTGATTTGATTTTGATTTTGTTTGAATTTTCTAATTTGTTCATATTCTTCTGTGTCAGTGAAGGCTACGGGTCTTGTGTCATGCAGATCATCATCTACCTTTGTAGATAAGATAGTGAACTGATCTGAAAGTTCGGCTACTTTCTCCGATAGTGAACACATTTCCTCTGTGAGTTTTTCTGAACCAAGTTCAGAGTGTACATTTGTGTTAAAATAGAATCTACTGTGTCGTTTAAGTTTTCCTGAGTTTTTGCGTAACCGAATTGGTAGATGCAACTGAGTCAATTGTAGCTAGAAGGTGTCGTGATTTTCATGAACAATAGTTTGCAGTTCTTTTATGGCTGCTTCGTGATTCTGTAATGCATTTTCATGCCGCGAAAAAATAGGTTGGAAATGCTCACAAATTTGTGTTTTTACGTCATTACAGACTTTTTGACATTTCGATTCAATGTTATGTTACTCAGTAGTTAAATCTTTATGTGTTTGTTGAAGTGTGGTGTCTAACTTCCGAAGATTTTGTTCCATTGTGTCTAACTTTTGCAGCTTTTGCTGTGTTTGTCTCTGATTTTGATCCATTGTGTCTAACTGTTGCTGTATTTGTCTTTGGTGTTGTTCCATTGTGTCTAACTTTTGAAGATTTTGTTCCATTGTGTCTAACTTTTGAAGCTTTTGTCGCATTTGTTGCATTAATTGTCATAACAATGCATTGGTGTGTGAAACATGTTCCTCAGTGCTATTCGGCAATGCATTTGAACCGGCAATATTCGTATTTTGAAGAGTAGAAAATCTGTCTTGACTTATTTGAGAAAACGGCGAGGACGCAAAACCTGAATCTATAGTATTTGCCAGATTGTGTCCTGTCATTTCGAATTCCTGAGGCAAGCTGTTGCCGACCGATCGATCGATAATGCTTCTCTGTTCACTAATTGTTTCACTGCCTATACTATTATTTGCACCCCGCTCCACTTCCCTATGCACAATTACCAAATTACTACTTTGAACGTTAGTTAATTCATTACTCGTCGGCGCTAACACAGTGCTTTCGTCTTCACTGTCATTTCTCAGTTTACTTTGGAGCCTAGTATTACGTTTTTCACACGACATTATTGTCACAATATTCACACGACAACACAGAAAAACACAATCTGAAGAGCAAAACAAGAAAACACATTAACATAACATTGAAAATAATATCTCGGTAATTGCAAGCGCAGCTGCGAAGTACTCGGTGCTAATCTACATGCATGCCACAACTGTTTTACTGTACAAGAATGAAAAACTACAACTACAAAGGAAATTCTCTCTACAATTACGCGCTAGCAATAAACAAAGTCTGCACTAATTGCACTAACTACAAGAAAAATCAGAAGATTCCAGTGAGGTATCCTCAGCTAAGGGTCGACATATGAAACATCCCCTTAGAAAAATTATACATGACTGTGTTTAAACTGACACACAATATTTTTAGCGCAACGGAACCTGACTTTCAAAAATCTCTACAAAAGAATGGCCCTGACTAACATTAAACCTATACCTTTCACAAATCACTAACCTCACCAAAAATCTTCGTTGTCGAACTACTGCAATACAGCGAGCGCCACTACTGCCAGCCAAATAAAAGATTCAAACTACTGAAGGCACTAACTACTAATAGGCATAGTTAGCAAATGAAAGATTTTGATAGAGAACAAACAATGTATTTACCTTACTAGTGCTCAAAAGTCATAATATATATAGCAGTTCATGAGATCCAGTCTTACAAACTTCAAAACTCCTCTCCCCACATCCACCACTGCTGGCGGCTCACCTCCAACTGCGCAACGGTGCGCTCTGTTAACGTCCAGCTGCCCAATACTACAATGGCAGACAACAATGCAAACTAGCCACAGACTGCACACAGCACAGCCATTGATTTTCATACAGAGCGCTACGTGGCGTTACCAATAAGAAAACCTAAACAGCCTACTTACAAGGATATTCACGAAAGATGAGAGTATTAATGAGCAGCAGAAATGCGATAAGCTGCATAACAGAAAGGAAAGACGTGCTAAACGTAAATCTGAAACAGTCAGAAACTAAGAAGTTGCCTCATCAGAGTAAGTGGACGGCATTAGCAAATGACTAAATTTTTGTTGTTCATTGAGCCGTTGTTGTTCATTGGGCGAGGATATGGTATAAGAGAAAGACTGATCGGGGCATACGATTGCCTTTGCTCACAACTCAGATAGGCAGTAATTACTACGAACTTAGTTCGAAAGTCAGTCGGTTTGCACGTAAATGTGACAGATAAAGATCATGGTTATTTTTTAATCTAATCCAGGAAATGAATTGAGTACTAATGCAGTGTAAGAACACGGCCGCATGTTATTGCAACACACTTAACGCAATACTGCTACACCTACCTATGTAAGCACAGGAGTTCCTCTTCGTTATTTGTAACTTAACATGAGGTACGATGTATGTCATTTTCAAGTGGCACAAGTCGTTCCTGTTAGAAGAACAGAGCACACATCCAGTTAGCTCTCTCATTTACAGGCCCGTGAAGGTGCTACTCTGTGTCCTAGAGATGACAGGAGGGTGGTAAGACACATACTGCAGTGGTGATTTGAAAACCATTGTATGGTTTTAAAGTTACGGCCCAAATGAAGTTCTTAACCAACTTCGGATCATTGCAGATGGATGCGATGTAGCAGTGTTGACAGACGTAATATGATATCTTAACCGGGGAACTGCGAAAACGACGAATTCCAGCTGACGTGAGAACAAGTTGCTAAAAACGCCCTCTGACAGATCACTGATCATAAAAATAAAAAAATAAGCATGCAGATCCCTTCACAAGTAGATCTCTTCACAACCTGCAAAGGTCTTCCACAGGACACAACCCTTTCCCCGATCCTGTTTAACGCCTTTCCGATGCAACTATACGGCTACTTAAATTCAAACCTGAGGCGTCTGTAATATATTGATGATGTATGTATATACATACAATGTGAAACTTAAGCTGAAAGTTAGAGCAGTAAGTCGCAGTTTCCTTTTCACACGTGGAGAAATACAGCCTCTGATCGGAGACCTCCAGTAGTTACATTTCCCAAGCATTGATTACCAGAGCTTGCAGTTAGAGACTAGTACCGTATGACGTTCACTTCCAGACAGTAGTCAAATGTCACCGTTTTGGACAAGGAATGACAGGAATTCTCCAGAAATGGGAAAATATCTTACGCTGATATGTACTCTACGCTGAGAGTGCGTTGCTGAAACGACAAATGACGATATTTAATGAATTTTCTAGTCATAATCACACACCTGAACTTCAGCCACAGCTGTCTGCAAGCATGTCGTGAAGAGGTGGAGGACAATCACCTCATCTTTGATTGCGTAAATCAGCATGAATCCACAAACGCTCTGTTGTCAGTTCTGTACAAAGTGAACTCTCCCTTGCCGACCTCAATGAATAACTGGAGGAGAGGCATTAAGGAAAATGGAGGAAAGTGTGAGGAGTGGGGGCCACAATTTTCAGAGGGAGACCTAGTCATGAATACAATAAGTAGATTCAGATGGGTGATGGTAGCAGTAGTTATTCATAGATGAAGAGACTTGCATAGTATAGACTACTATGAAGAGCTGCATCGACCGAGTCTTCGGACTGAAGACCACAACAACTGGAGGAGAAACAGAACGTGTACAGTCTCATATACAAGTTTTGGTCACCTTGGACCATCGCCTTCAATATGAACCCACTAACGTAAGCAAAGTTGCGTGAAATAATTCACAAGCTGTAAACTGTTTACATGTTTGAATTGTCACTAGCTTTCAGTATGACAGTTTTGCCTGTGTTAGATTTAAATAAATAATGAGTGCGGTTATGCTTTTATAAATTAAAATCAGAGGAAATTCTGATGGGAATTTATCACGTAGAGACGCGAAGTTCCTCGAGATTCAAAAAGATAGAAAATGCAGAACGTTTTCTCTTTTACTTTTCTTTCTCTAAAAGGTAGAAATCTGCGTGTATTGCTTTGGCACTTCCATAGCGGAATCCATTTATGTAAATCGGCACTCAATCAAGGAAGAATTTCTAAGCCCAACCTCAGTATTTGCATTTCTCTCGACTGAATAGCAGCAGGAGCGCATTAACACCTGTTAAAGCTGAGATTCTTTCGGGTCAATACATGCCAGTGAATTGAGGAATTGAGAAATGCAACACTTTACCTCTCCCGGAAGAGAAGAGGAGTCGCACAGCCAGACGGGTAAAAGGGCAAGCGGTCGTGGTTCACAAAAAATCGCTTTCCGTCAGATCTGCTAAAAGGTAGAATGACCAAGATTAGCTTTATGTTCGAAAATACTTTCACTTACTACGCCATTGATCATCATTTAGTAGGAAAAACAGTTACGGTAGGCTACTAAGCGATATCGGACTTTCGGTTTCCGAAATAGATGTACTTGTATTTTTAAAGTATTTATTTTGCTATTACTATAATTTGCAGTATTACCTAATCGGTTTCAGTCGTGTTAAATAATCACCTCCAGAGAAATATGCAGCCTAGTGGTCTCGTTGAGGGCTACGCATTGTGACTCATATATTTTTGGTTGATTCCATTAGCTAATCAGTTTTTTGTAACACTTGTCTGTTCTGTTCGTTGATTTCGATAAGTGAGAGTTCTCCGATCGGCCAGAAAAGTAAATAACATCAAATATTGCAGAACATACTTTTACTACATTTATAAGAAGGTCCCAGAATGTGTTAACAACGCAAAGGTAAAAAAAAAATTAACGTGTAGCGGGTTACGAAGCTACATCCTTCGACTCTGAAAATTACATCATGTGACTTTACCATATCTTGCTTGTTATAGTATCTATTGAAGGCGTTTATCGTTGATGCGTTGCTGACTTAGGTTTATTGATAATGGTGGCATACTTATTATAAATTTCAAATGCACCGTTGCTTTCGAACGGCGTACTGGAAGTTAAGATGTGAAAAATCTAAATATGCCGAAATGAATATGGGGCTTGCTTGCCGCATCGATAATCTATATTACTTGTGACGTCAAAGAGACGTCAGTTTGCAAGAAGTCCTGTGAGATGATACACATTCAAACAACCTTCCTCATCACTGAAGATCTGTTTTTCTGAGTAGTGTATGGAAGTAAGGCAGTGTACCTCTAACTGTTAGATATATTCGGCATCTATTGTTTCACAAAGACTGTCACTCTGTAACACTTATGTCTGTTATCGGTTAAGAAATTTTTGAGTAGCTCCGAGTTTCCTGCGGATACTACAAGTGTTATATATGTTCTTTGGCTTGAAATAATTTGTTTATTCTACAACTTCAAGTAAACAGAATTAATTTGTAAATGTCATTTTTTTAAAAAAAATTGCCGTTCATAGTATAAATCTACTAAATTGTTATAAATATAACTGGTTCATCCTTAGGAATTTTAGAATTATATGAAATGGAAAAGTTGGAGGGAAATCCTTCCACAACGAAAAGGCTTAGGTGGGAGTGTAAAGGTAGCTTTACGCGAAGAAGCGCGAGAAGTATTTGCGGCACACATAGTCTGTGACCAGCATCCAACAGTTTAATATCCAGAGTGTTGAACGAGGCAAGAATTGCAACAAGAGTGGAATAAATGTGCCTCAAATGTGAATTTATATCTTGATTACATCATGGTATTTATTGGTTTTCTCTGAATGGTAATACTCCAACTCCAAGAAGATATTTTGCAGAGCATATTACATCAAGAGCCATGATCGCACCTGACTACACAATTCTTTAGCCACAGAAGATCACGATGACCACCACCTTTAGGACTAGTAAAGCTTAGTGCTGCACATAGATGCTTGGATCAGTAACCTATAAAACTTTTAAATAATAAGTGTTCCATTCTTAGCTGTGTGTCGTGGATAATGATTTATCCTCAACCAATTACCTGGGTAGGTTCCTCTTCCTGTTACAGGAATATTCAGAGTGCTTCCAAATTTAATAAACTTCAGAATAAATAGTGTGTATAATATTTATTCGCTTTCACGGAGTAATATTTTTCTTAATTGTTTAGCTAGTTGTTTGTGTATAGTGCTAAAGATGACTGTTTGATGATTGAGTTAAAGTACACCAGGAGAATAAAGGTTTGAATTTGCTCGACTGAAGTGATAAATTTCAACTATTATTATTAAATTTTGTATTGCAAACAGTTGTTACAAAAACAAGTACAGACTATAACAGTTCAAAGTGTAATGGAGTTTTTATTTTCGCTTTGGCCAGCGGCGTGATAGATACCTTGCAATGTAACAGCGACAAAAGAAGTTAAATATATTCCTTACTCCAGAAAATACGGTGGATGCCGACTGTTGTGCTCTGCTGGCATCAGTCGCTGAAATGGAATTAGTGACAAAACAGCTTTTTCTGGCATAAGAACACAATTTTTTTCTCACACATGCAACTCGTACTCTATGGAATCATCGTCTCATCATGCATCACTATTAACATAGGTAATGTTCAAAGATAAGTAATGTTTACTCAGTGGTGATTGAATGACAAATTTCTTATATGATCCAAAGTTGCAGTAATAGAAAATGACAGCAGTTCACAGAGATAGTTAAGTTAAATATTTAACAATGTGGTTGCAGTTGGAAACTCCTATGCAGCAATAATATTAGTAGACAGCGACCGTCGCACGATCCAACATGGAAGTAAGTACTAGCACACAGCAAAACAAAACTATTATTAGTTACAATGCCACAATTTTCAACAAAGCGAATTTGTTTGCAGATAGCCTGAAGATGGCGATAATGCCGCCTAAGCCTATTTCCAATGTATAACGCCTAGCAGTTAACAATTATAGCAGCATTCTGGTATATTACCGTTTCTAATAGTGTTTTTGTTTGTGTATTTTTGTCTCTATGTTTATTATTACTGCGTCTTCTTAGATGAGTTCATCTAAAACCTAGTTAGAATAGTCACTGGGTACGCCTGTGTAATATCTGTGGCTTAATAAGCATACAGTGAAAGTATATATAAATGAAACAATTATTTTAGAAACATTTGTGCTCTTAAAAATATATCTGTAAAACCATAAAAGAGAAGGTCTCCAGATATCACTCATATTCCGTATTGTGCAAAAGCTCATAATCATCAAAAGAAAACAAAGAGTGTCCATATCAGTTAAAATAGCACCGTGATAACTATATGGAAATTTATGTCTTTTAGCAGTCGAGTATTAGAGCCACTTCATGTCCAAATTATCTATGTTTTCCGTTTGTTGAGCGTTGCCCTTCACATACTAAAGCAGGCAGTGTGAGTCAGTGTGAAATACTTCGTTGCCACTACACTTAATCACATAGTAATTCTGTTCATAAATAGTCATTTTCCTAACATATGATAGGGTGTGTTGTTATTTTCGTGTCCGATTTACCAATCTGATTTGTAAGTAAATTAAAGTTTAATACAGTAATTATGTTACTTTTTACTGCACAGTTACGTCAAATTACTTTTTCTTAATTAAGTAGGTGACCTTCCTTTCTTTGTCTGACCAGAACACTACCTTTCAAGTACGTACAATAACGTTGGTTCGATTTCCGCTAGAATATTTCTTCCATCCTTTCAAAACATAACACTCCAGCAAATTAATTATTGTTCGATTATTTTCCATTAACATACGATGACTGTCAAACAAAAATCCTGTCAAAGGGATAAAATTACAGTTAAGTTGCTCTTACAATAATAACCTGTATTATAATTTTACTGCTTTTTTCGCATTTATCGTGTACGAACCATAAAGGTAAAGTACAGTAAGTACAGTAAAAGTGACTACATCATATACAAAAGTATCATTGTTCCTTGGATCCATGCTCGGATGACAAAATACAGTCTTTTCTGCAAACACGACCAGAGAAGTGTTATAGCGTTACGACGTGTGATACTAATTATATTGTAAAGCAGTGAGAATACATGTACGTTGTATCTATACATGAATCTTTTCTGTTTCTAAGATTTGTCTGTATTTCCGACATCATCCGATATTGTACAAAATGCGACTTGTATGTACAGAATAGTATAATCAGCTAATTACCATATCTAACCGTTCTCATTTTCTGTTACTGTAACTTGGGATCATATAAGAAATTTGGCATTCAATCATCACTGAATAAACATTACTTATCTTTGGACATTTACCTATGTGAAAAGCGACGCATGAGGAGATAACGATTTCGTCGATTACGAGTTACGTGCTTGAGAAAAAGATTGCGTTTGCGTATCGGAGAAAGCCGTTTGCTTACTAACTCCATTTCAACTACTGATGCCAGCAGAGAACATTAGGCTGTATGCATCGTACTTTCCAGAGCATGATAAATTTTTAACTCCTTTTGTTGCTGTTTCACGTGAACTTCTGATTCGAAGCAAGTCGATACTGTTACTCTTCATTAGTGTTCTCTTAACATTGTCTGTCAGTGACCCATACTGTGTGGTAAATATGTTGTCCTTTATACTGAACATGTCTTCCTTACTTTCTAGCTGAAAGGCTGTGCCCTTTGAAAACTGTCTGTTCGTCTTGAGTATTCGTATTCCGAAATTTTTATTTATCTGCAATGCAGGGATGCTCAGACAATATCTCTATCGAAAATCAGGCCTAACCGTAATAGCGAAAACCATACTTTAAAGTAAGAGACGCTCACATACAGTATGTGATAAAAAGAGTCCGGAAAGTTATTGCTGGAAATTAGTATAGAGCGTGTCCACAATTCATGACAGCTTGAACTGTACTGGAGGGCTTTCAATGACGAGTCAAATTGTGGTTTTGTAGTGTTATTGGAACCTGGGATTGGGAGCTAAGTCGATGTTTCATCCCAAAGACGTTCCACTGGATTTAGTTCGGGACTGTGGGCAGGTCAGCTCATTTTAAGAATGTTATCGCCCAAAGCCACTACCTCACAGTTGCCACATTATCTCAGGGTGCACTGTCATGTTGATAGAAACAATCATCGGCGCCGAAATGTTCCTCTACTGGACGCAGTCCACAATGCTGTGAAATGTGTTCATATCCTGCTGCCTTTAGCATTTTCTTGAACCAATTAGTAAACCACAAATTAACCACGAAATCCCAATGCTGTAACACCCCCTTCTCTGTAGTTCACTGTTGACACTACACATGATAGTAGGGCACCTCCTCCAGGCATTTGACAAACGCAGCGATAGGATTGATACAGGGCATATCGTAATTGATCACTTGAATTCAATACTTTCCAGTCATCCACTGTCCACCTAAAACGTCACTGACTGCAGGACTGTGTGGCTTAGGAGAAACTGCTCGGCCATTGTACCACATTATATTTAACTCCCTACGCACATTGTTCCAGCTGAACTGCTGGCAGAACTTTGGAACTCACGAGTGATTCCTTGGGTTGTGACCTCTTACAATCACCCTCCGATTTTCCCGACGATTGGTGTCCGTCACTACATGAGGTCCGCAGTCTCGGTTCAGCTTTGATTATTTCTTCGTGTTTCAACTTCACAAGGACATCACCAACACCAGCAGCTTGGGCATCTTTCGATGGGTTGATGTATACTTGTTGGACTTGTTACTCAGATGAGAGACAATGACTACTCTACGATAGAAGTGAAGGAGATCACCTGACCGACGCATTTTCGTTTACTCCTTCTCTACAGACAACGCAATACTCCACGTCTCCGCTTCTACTCATAACGCAATATTCCATGTCTCCTTTTGTATTGGCGGTGCCGCCTATCGCCACACCTAGTGCTCACGTCCGCGTTGCATGGGGCCGCCCAGATACTTTTGATTAGATAGTGTATGTAAACTTTGAATCATTTTACACCTAAACAAAACGTCGTATCAAATACTTTCGCTATCTTGAAAGAAGTTCTTCAAATTAGTTTCATAAGATTAATCCGCTGCAGTACGTCATATTTGAGTACTGCCGACTTGGAACCATAGAATTTATGTTGGAAGTTACGTTAATAAATATAAAGGATAAACAAGATAAAGCGAAAGTTCACCTGTTTGCTTTACTTCAGAATTGTCTCTTCCTGAACGTGTAGTCTTTTTATCAATGTAATCTGTTGCACACCAAGAAATTTCATTCATGTTGTTGTTCTTGTGGTCTTCAGTCCTGAGACTGGTTTGATGCAGCTCTCCATGCTACTCTATCCTGTGCAAGCTTCTTCATCTCCCAGTACCTACTGCAACCTACATCCTTCTGAATCTGCTTAGTGTATTCATCTCTTGGTCTCCCTCTACGATTTTTACCCTCCACGCTGCCCTCCAGTACTAAATTGGTGATCCCTTCATGCCTCAGAACATGTCCTACCAACCGATCCCTTCTTCTGGTCAAACTGTGCCACAAACTTTTCTTCTCCCCAATCCTATTCAATACTTCCTCATTAGTTATGTGATCCACCCATCTAATATTCAGCATTCTTCTGTAGCACCACATTTCGAAAGCTTCTATTCTCTTCTTGTCCAAACTGTTTATCGTCCATGTTTCACTTCTATACATGGCTACACTCCATACAAATACTTTCAGAAATGACTTGCTGACACTTAAATCTATACTCGATGTTAACAAATTTCTCCTTCAGAAACGCTTTCCTTGCCATTGCCATTCTACATTTTATATCTTCTCTACTTCGACCATCATCAGTTATTTTGCTCCCCAAATAGCAAAACTTCTTTACTACTTTAAGTGTCTCATTTCCTAATCTAATTCCCTCAGCATCACCCGATTTAATTGAACTACAATCCATTATCCTCGTTTTGCTTTTGTTGATATTCATCTTATATCCTCCTTTCAAGACACTGCCCATTCCATTCAAGTCCTTTGCTGTCTCTGACAGAATTACAATGTCATCGGCGAACCTCAAATTTTTTATTTCTTCTCCATGGATTTTAATATCTTCTCCGAATTTTTCTATTGTTTCCTTTACAGCTTGCTCAATATACAGATTGAATAACATCGGGGAGAGGCTACAACCCTGTCCCACTCCCTTCCCAACCACTGCTTCCCTTTCATGTCACTCGACTCTTATAAGTGCCAACTGGTTTCTGTAGAAATTGTAAATAGCCTTTCGCTCCCTGTACCTTACACCTGACACCTTTAGAATTTGAAAGAGAGTATTCCAGTCAACATTGTCAAAAGCTTTCTCTAAGTCTACAAATGCTAGAAACGTAGGTTTTGCCTTTTCTTAATCTTTCTTCTAAGATAAGTCGTAAGGTCAGTATTGCCTCACGTGTTCCAGTATTTCTACGGAATCCAAACTGATCTTCCCCGAGGTCGGCTTCTACTAGTTTTTCCATTCGTCTGTAAAGAATTCGTGTTAGTATTTTGCAGCTGTGGCTTATTAAACTGACTGTTCGGTAATTTTCACATCTGTCAACACCTGCTTTCTTTGGGATTGGAATTATTATATTCTTCTTGAAGTCTGAGGGTATTTCGCCTGTTTCATACATCTTGCTCACTAGATGGTAGAGTTTTGTCAGGACTGGTTCTCCCAAGGCCGACAGTAGCTCCAATGTAATGTTGTCTACTCCGGGGGCCTTGTTTCGACTCAGGACTTTCAGTGCTCTGTCAAACTCTCCACGCAGTATCATATCTCCCATTTCATCTTCATCTACATCCTCCTCCATTTACATAATATTGTCCTCAAGTACATCGCCCTTGTATAGACCCTCTATATACTCCTTCCATCTTTCTATTTTCCCTTCTTTGCTTAGAACTGGGTTTCCATCTGAGCTCTTGATATTCATAGAAGTGGTTCTCTTTTCTCCAAAGGTCTCTTTAATTTTCCTGTAGGCAGTATCTATCTTACTCCTAGTGAGATAAGCCTCTACATCCTTACATTTGTCCTCTAGCCATCCCTGCTTAGCCATTTTGCACTTCCTGTCGATCTCATTTTTGAGACGTTTGTATTCCTTTTTGCCTGCTTCATTACCTGCATTTTTATATTTTCTCCTTTCATCAATTAAATTCAATATGTCTTCTGTTACCCAAGGATTTCTACTAATCCTCGTCTTTTTACCTACCTGATCCTCTGCTGCCTTCACTACTTCATCCCTGAAAGCTACCCATTCTGTATTTCTTTCCCTCATTCCTGTCAATTGTTTCCTTATGCTCTCCCTGAAACTCTGTACAACCTCTGGTTCTTTCAGTTTATCCACGTTCCATTTCCTTAAATTCCCACCTTTTTGCAGTTTCTTCAGTTTTAATCTACAAGTCATAACCAATAGATTGTGGTCAGAGTCCACATCTGCCCCTGGAAATGTCTTACAATTTAAAACCTGGTTCCTAAACCTCTGTCTTATCATTATATAATACATCTGATACCTTTTAGTATCTCCATCGTTCTTCCATGTATACAGTCTTCTTTCCTGATTCTTAAACCAAGTGTTAGCTATGATTAAGTTGTGCTCTGTGCAAAATTCTACCAGACGATTTCCTCTTTCATTTCTTAGCCCCAATCCATATTCACCTACTACGTTTCCTTCTCTCCCTTTTCCTACACTCGAATTCCAGTCACCCATGACTATTAAATTTTCGTCTCCCTTCACTATCTGAAAAATTTCTTTCATTTCATCATGCATTTCTTCAATTTCTTCGTCATCTGCAGAGCTAGTTGGCATATAAACTTGTACTACTGTAGTAGGTGTGGGCTTCATATCTATCTTGGCCACAATAATGCGTTCACTATGCTGTTTGTAGTAGCTTACCCGCATTCCTATTTTCCTATTAATTATTAAACCAACTCCTGCGTTACCCCTATTTGATTTTGTGTTTATAACCTTGTAGTCACCTGACCAGAAGTCTTGTTCCTTCTGCCACCGAACTTCACTAATTCCCACTATATCTAACTTTACCCTATCCATTTGCCTTTTTAAATTTTTTAACCTACCTGCCCGATTAAGGGATCTGACATTCCACGCTCCGATCCGTAGAACGCCTGAGGCACGCAAGCCTCCCCACCAACAACGACAAGGCCCATGGTTCATGGAGGGGATTTCATTCATAAGAACGAAATATGTGCATAACCTAACGTCACGTTTACAGTTGAGTAATGTACTGAAATACTGTGGGAATGAGAAGCAAATCTGACTGCGAGAATGTAAATGAAATATGCCTGTTTGAACCAACAATAAAACTCAACACTGTTAATTGACCCTGTGAAACTGAAACTCGTATCCTCTGTATTTGGCTTAAGTGTGTCGGAATGGAAAACATCATACAGCCGCTCTCCTAGGAAAAGAAGAAAAGGCGCATCTCAGTTTCTGATTTGCTACTAGCTACAGAGCATCCCGGTAGTGCAATGCGAACTCTTAAATCAAGGCAATGCAAACTTGTTTCTCATAAAATTTATCTCTCTTAAAACAGAACGTTCATCAGGTAATGGGAGCTGTATAATGACGTAGGATAATCTCAGTTACATTCCAGATTAAACTTCTTCTCAAGAATCTGTGTTGAAAAAAAATTCAGCTCCAAAAAATTTCTTGACACTATTCCACTTACAAATATACGCAACTGAAGGCTTTGCAAGCAATAAGAAAACATTTCATTACAAATTACTATTATGTAAAATCAACACTGGAGGAATACAAAAATGTAACTCAACATGAAAATTTATTCTAAAGCAAAAGTCCTCATACTAATGATTAAAATCCATTAA
Source organism: Schistocerca gregaria (assembly GCF_023897955.1). Taxonomy (NCBI): domain Eukaryota; kingdom Metazoa; phylum Arthropoda; class Insecta; order Orthoptera; family Acrididae; genus Schistocerca; species Schistocerca gregaria. The sequence continues at coordinate 669,725,104 of NC_064920.1, forward strand.
CTCTGACTGTGACAAAACTTTATAAAAATAGCAAGAAATACTTGATTTGTATGTCTGCATTGAAGCATGAATGTCTAACTAAATGCTGTCGCAATAGAGTGAAATATGTTATTTATTACCTTGAATCCCAATCTTCGCAAGATAGCGTCTGACTTAGTAAATCCATCTCATTCAATGCACAATGATGTTACTTTTGTAATTATAATATCTACCATCAATAAAATGATTCGCAAGAGCGCCATCTCTTGCGTCCTTCGTGTACAAACTTACTGCCACGCACCCCGCTACAGCTCCCTCTGTCCTTTCCTAGCGATCAACACTAAAAACCAGCAGAGCAAAGGTGACCTAACCAATCTCCAGGCAGCGTGCAAACTACACGATACAAATATTACATGTGCGCATGTAGACATTCAAAAATAAGAAAAATTACTTTAAAGTTATATACACACACCTTTCAAAGTACGAGCGATTTGTAACAGAAATGTTTCATCATGCAACTGGATTAAATACATGTATGTATGTGGTGTCTATTCCTTCGGAAATGTCCGCAAGAACAGACACCATATCCATATAAGTATATAGTATATATCCATATAAGTATATTGTTTTTTCCGACATGTTCGATAGATCAGACACCATATCCATATAAGTATATAGTTCTGGCAATATCGGCCATGACCTTCTTCTTCTGTGCGGATGCACACATATTCCCCGAACTCTTACGGGACTTGGTAAGAATGTCTTCCTCGAGTAATGCTCGCGGGAAGAGTGCGCGAGATAGTTCCTGCAGCCGCGGTGTCCTCTGTGCCTTCGGTGGCTCAGATGGATAGAGCGTCTGCCATGTAAGCAGGAGATCCCGGGTTCGAGTCCCGGTCGGGGCACACACTTTCACCTGTCCCCGTTAAAGTATATCAGCGCCCGTTAGCAGCTGAAGATATTAATTTAATTATAATTTCGAATTAAATACAAGTTACAATATCGACCGCCAACGTGCTAAATCTCAGGTAAAGAAGAGATGCAGTCACGTAGTTATCCAGGAACCCCTGACGCACCTGTAGCGTCATAAAAGCTGTCACCGTTTTCCGGAAGAGTTTCTACAAGGAGGCGTGTACGGAGCGTGAAATATTGTCCCGTTACAACACTTTTTAATGTGTTTTTCTCGTTTATGTTGTACCCTTGCAACTAACTTTCGGCCCGCCTCTCGCGGAAGGCGAAGTCTTTTAACGACGACTATCAAGTGGCCATCAGAGCACGCTGTGCAGGCGGCCTGGGCCCACGCTCGTAACACGGCTTTAGGGGCGGTTTTTTCCTCGCATCGGCGCCGCGGTCGTGCTCTATCTACCTCCGCCGGCCGCCTCGCAACAGGCTTTTTTCTGGCCTGCTGGTTACGAGATCATAAGCAATGACTCTTATTTACGCTCTCATCCTCCCCTCCTAGTAGCCTGGAAAAACCTGAACATCTCACTGTAACGTCTCATTTGTAACACAGAGAATACAATCTGTACTTTGCAGTGACTATCCGGTTAGCCTCAGTCAAGTAAACTGACTTTCTATTAAAGAAAGAACAAGCAGCTTAAAATAATTCTTAATGAGCAAACTGAATTTAATCCTAACGATTATTTTTCCCTATACGGTATGGTGCTGTAAGTATCACTTCCTCTCTCTGGTACCTGCCCACAATCTTAGGATGTTCCCTTTCACGTTTTTCTACTCGTGAGAGACGTGATAGGCCTACTATCGTCTGCTGGCTGCTTTGCAAATTGACACTGTCTCCGTTACTTATCTTCTACAGAGAGACAGTGGTAGTGTCTTTCTGTCTTACGTACATTAGTTTCATCACCCTAATCATTTTTGTAGAGCATTGTTATTTTACACAAAGTTGTTGCCTCTATGTTATTAATTAGAATTTTCAAAATTAGTAGTTGCACTAGGACTTGTTATGTATTATACTCGTTTTTGACCACTTATACACACATCAAAAAAAGTTTTGCGTCATACCTGGTCCCAGAACTCCGGAAGATACACGTTGACTGTGGATATTGAATCACAGATTCTCTACCTCGTGATGACTGGGTGTTGTGTGATGTCCTTAGGTTAGTTAGGTTTAAGTAGTTCTAAGTTCTAAAGGACTGATGACCATAGATGTTAAGTCCCATAGTGCTCAGAGCCATTTGAACCATTTTTGTATCACAGACATAGTCCCTTTGACTGTTCAGAGACGTCACTAAACCTGCCCAAAGATGTAAACAAACTTGCATGAGCACGCCTATTAGCCGGAGGGGGTGCGACAGCCAATCAGTTCAAGTCATCCCACCAGGAAGGAGGTACACGGCTCATGCTGTCTGTAGTTCAGCCATGCCTAGGCGGTCAATACCGCGGTTCGATCGATTCCGCGTTCTTAGTTTGTGGCAAGAAGGACTGTCAACAAGGTAAGTGTTCAGGAGTCTCGGAGTGAATCAAAGCGATGTTGTTCGGACATGGAGGAGATACAGGGTGACAGGAACTTTCGATGACATTCCTCGCTCATGCCGCCCAAGGGCAACTACTGAGGTAGATCACCGCTTCATACGGATTATGGCTCGGAGGAGCCTCGACAGCAACGCCACCATGTTGTTTTTCGTGCAGCCACAGGACGTCGTGTTACGACTCAAACTGTGCGCAACAGGCTGCATGATGCGCGACTTCGCTCCCGACTGTCTCGTTTAATATTACTTAATGTAATTTATTTGTACTTTTTTCCGTCATAAAACAGATTTGAAGACGGTCATTATAGACTAAAATCGATAATGAACTGATGTACGTTTGTTACCATGGACTGGGATGAAAAAAGAATTGAACAAAATTTTATCATAAACTTTTCCCAGCACCATTGCCACACGGCGTGCATTCAGGTCTCTAGAAGGGCTGAAGATTCAGGTTAACTCATTAAAATGTAGTAAGCAGGACTCCCGTCGCTCTGAAATTACGTTTTAAGAAGGGAAGAGTAAAGTAAAGGTCCGCATTCTGTCCCTAGACGGGCGAGTTATGAACGACCGACCGCCGTATCATCCTTTGTCAATGGCTCCATTTGATGCAGTAGGGAGGGCCGTGTGGTCAGTATAATCCCCTCCCGGTCGTTGTCGGGTTTTTAGACCTTTGAATCGCTACTAATAGGTTGAGAGATCCTCAGTCGGCTGGACGAGGCTAAATGCACCCCGTACCTGTTCTGCCACCAAGGAAAAATGTCTAGCAGTACCAGAAATCGAACCCGGGTCCTCCAGACAGCAGTTAGTCGCGCTGACGTTCTACAGAGGCGGACTTTCAAATTGTTCAAATGGCTCTGAGCACTATGGGACTTAACTTCTGAGGTCATCAGTTCCCTAGAACTACTTAAATCTAACTAACCTATGGACATCACATACATCCATGCTCGAGGGAGGATTCGAACCTGCGACCGTAGCGCTCGCGCTGTAGCAGACTGTAGCGCCTAGAACTGCTCGGCCACTCCGGCAGCCAGGCGGACTTTATAAAGGGGAATTCACTCGTATTTTTTTATCAGGTCTGATTGTGCAAACTGATTATAGACTATTCAGAATAAAAGACGCACTGAATTTAAATATTTAAGTTATGTGCAGAAACTCTCCTTAGACTATTACAAGAAAAAATATAAAATTTGGAAAATATCGTGAGACGAGAGAAGATGTGAGCTACTCAACCTAATGAATGCACAGTGATTTTACAGCAAAATACTGTAACCAAAATATTCCGAAGTGCAGGAGATCATAGTCACCACCAAAAAAAGTACGTTGAAGTCGAAAATGATTAAGAAACAGGCAGAGCATGCCGAAAAGCACAGCTATGACAGATTGATAATAATATGAGTTCGAATTTCTCAGAATGTACGCTCATCGTGATGTACTGACGTATTAGGGATAATTCAAAGGAGAGGGCTGAAATACAAAAGGAATAATGAAAAATGGATGCACTGCAGTGCATGTAAAAAAATTGTTGAGAAATATGTGTATAAGGAATTATTTACTCTTGCTGGTGCAGGTCATTAGGAAGAGACTAAGAATCTGAGGAGCCCATGATAAAAAAATTTAAAAATTAATTACCGTCGGAAAAGAATTTCCACCGTGTTTCTGAAGTCCTGCCTTCTTTATTTTTTGTATTCGGCAGATTCAAAAATTCGAACAGCGAGTCTGAAACGCCCATTCCTTATTTCCGTAATGCATTTCGTCACCTAGTCAGTAAACACACAGTCCAGCAATTCACACGGCATCAGTGCGACATGATGTCAGTTAGTGGATAATATGATGCTATGTAGTAAGGAAACAAGAGAAGTTCATCCGGAAGTATGGTTTGCGAGAGAGAAAAAAAAGATCAACGAAGTTCTACACAGTTTCGTCACAGACGAGAGTGAAATTGGTGTTACGCTGATAAATAACACTTCCCACGTGCCACCCACCGATTCCGGTACACTTAGAATGTGTTGTAGTATAGGTAGAACTATGAGACACGTATTTTCTTGTACGTGCCTATAAGGTCGCTGAAGAAAACCTGGTTGTTATCCTTCTGAGCACATATCGTCGAAACAGTAGGAGATAAAACAGAAATGTTGAAACATAATTCCCTTGGTTGCTACTGTACTTTACAACTAGGCAATCACATATTTAAACATTTTGACATACTTCGAAATCCACCCCTCATCTCACAATTTTTGAAACGGAAAATGTCTGTATGTAGTAAATTTAATAGTATATTTAACAACAAATTCAACCATATATGATCAAGCTACATCTCGAAGTCGCATTAGTCAGATATAAGTTGGAAGTACCCCTATATAAAGCTATACGTGAATCTGCCCGCCATATGACGCTTGCCTTGCATGGTGATAGTGTTGTCTGCAGTCTCACAGTGCACCCATGAAAGAGGGGCTCCTGTAGGATTTAACTGAAACAATAAGGTATCGATATCTGTCGAGTCCGAGAATAACCAGCGTGGAGGTGTCGAGAGGATATTCCCGTTTAGTTTTTCCATGGTCTTTGTTTTATTTGTTTGTTGTTTGTTTTGTTTCGTTTCTTTGGTTGTATGGTTCTCGATTTTACTTTTGACATCCACTTTGTTATTTTAAAGTACTTAGGTTGCGTTGCATTGTCTTTGATAATCAGTGCAATAATGAGCGGACGTTGTATTATCCATTGCAGAGAAGTGCTGCACACACATACACATTGTGCACCACGCACACATCTGATTATTGTAATATTATTGCCCAATTTAAAGCATCTATCAGAATTTTTAGACCAATAATTAACAGGAGGTTCTGATTTATAAAATTTTTCTCTGATGTGTCCGCTCTTGAACCATGCATGACTAAACATATTTACAAATTGAGGAGATGAAAATTGAGTATGAATCAAAGATTGAATATTCAGGACATTATTTCTCAGGTGCAAATGTACCTCACAGACGTATAGTAGGATTCCATCAGGGAACTTGTTTTAGAAAATTCTTCCACCGTCTGAATGTGTAAGCATCAAGTGGCTGGATTAAGACAGCTGTTCCAGCTGAAATTGTCATAATTTTTACGTACTTATTGCCTTTGCCTATGTTGTTAAATTTGTTTCCCGTTTGTCCCGTCCAGTAATCCAAACACAGAAGCGATCGTTGAACAACAGTAGGTAAGTAAACATTCGCAAACCATTTAATAGCGATATCTGATCTTAATTTAACAGGTGTTCAAGCAAATGCAACAATATTATCGGCTCGGTACATTGTTGAACAATGGGTCCAAATTGGCCACGTCCTTCCTGCTGGACTATGAGCAAATCGGATTGTAAAAGACCACTTGCAGATAAATTGGCGAGTATTGCTTAGCTATGGGTTAACGAATTCAAAGATTGAGAAAGACATTCAATTTTTATGGTTCCTTTAAAGGATGTGGTACGACCTGCGTGTATCTCAAAATTAAATCCAGATTGGTCCGAACTGTTCACATTGTCCTCTCCTAATGATGCATTACTCGATTTTACGTTTTCCATAAATGCATTGGCTTGTTCTACTAATTGTTCTTTATCAGTTAATTGGTTTTGAGAAACAAATCTTTCTAGAAAAAATTCTATGCCTTACTTTAAAATGGTGTACGCGATCCGTGAGTAGGTGGCACGACAAATGAACTTCAGGTCTCGCCCTCAATGCCAATCATTTCTGATCCAAGGCGTGAATGGGTAATGGTTTATCGCATACCTTCTGAAACTGTTCCAATAATTTTTTGGAAATGTGTAATAATTTGCCGCTTCGTGTCCCACCTTCAGTGACTTGTATTTCCTATCTACATAATAATTTTGCATCCTTAACCATTTTGAAATTGTGTTGGACTTTTTAAACTTTTATTCCTCTTCTTTCCACGCCGAAACGTAACTGCCTTTTTTATGTTCCAAATCTATTGCCGTTTTACTCTTTTTACTGCCCTCCACAACATCCTCATAATACTTTTCAAATACCTCTTCCACAGCGACAGACACTTTCGTCGTCATAGGTCAAGGTACTATAACTTGGAATCTTTATTCAAATTCGCTTAATGTAATGCGAACAATGTCTCTCCGTCGGTAATGATATAGCGATATCGTATTGCGTATGATCGGAGCTTTTGTGCAATAGGTGTAATACAATCTTTGGCTTCATCGTGCTATATTCGGAAAAAAAACGTGTATATACTCGATCTTCTACGCTCTGTATACGTCATTCGATTTCAATCCGACGTTCGGTCTGCAAATTCCGGCCGTCTGTTTATGATGATTATCGAATGACAGTAAGTGCAACTGTACACACGCAGTTGAAGTACATGCATACCTACACTACTGTTCGGTCGTCCAACACTTCATCATCGTGTTTCCACCGAGGGATTCCATGCCCACACCCACACTGCCGCATTGTGTATTGGAGTAAACACGAGTGGCCATGCGTTCGTGTGCGGAGATCTTGGGTAGACCGAGGGCGTCGTGCTCTCATTGCCGTCCTCCCCAGAGTACACGGTCGTAGTATAGGTCGCAATATACAGGTGGCCAGAATAAGTCCATATTAATGCTTCCTATAGGCTCTTAGTTACCGCAGCGTTTGTAATAATTTATCGTGTGGACTGGTCTTTCCGGTAATGCCCTCTTCTGGCAATCTGTCGCAAATACATGGAATAAGGAAACAAGGACGTACAATGTATGACGATTCCTGCTGGAACAACCGGCATAATCCAGTCACTTGATGTTCACACAATCAGACCGAGGAAGAATTTTCTATAACAGTTCTCTGATGGACTCTTACTATGCTGAAAATTCAAACTTTGATTCATCCCTCCGATTAAAAAAAAAAAAAATGGTTCAAATGACTCCGAGCACTATGGGACTTAACATTTGAGCTCATCAGTCCCCTAGACTCAGAACTGCTTAAACCTAACTAACCTAAGGATATCACACGCATCCATGCCCAGGGCAGGATTCGAACCTGCGACCGCAGCAGCAGCGCGGTTCCGGACTGAAGCGCCTAGAACCGCTCGGTCATAACGGCCGGCTCGACTTTTAAACATGTGGTTCAAGAGCGGACACATCACAGAAAAATCTGATAACTGCGAATCTTCTGTTAATTATTGCTTTAAAAATTGTGATACATGCTTTAAATTGTGCAATAATATTACAATAATAAGATGTACATGGTGCACAATGTGTAATTGTATGAAGCACTTATTTGCAATGGATAGAACAATTTCCTCTAAATACTGTAAAATAACAAAGTAAATGTCAAACGTAATATCCAAAACCATACAACTAAAGAAACGAAAGAAAACAAACAAATAAAACAAAGACCATGGAAAAGCTAAACGGGAATAGCCTCTCGCCACCTCCACATTGGTTATTCTCGGACTCGACAGAGATCGATACCTTATTGTTTCAGTTAAATCCTTCAGGAGCCCCTCTTTCATGGTTGCACTGTGAGACTGCAGGCAACACTATCGCCATGCATGGCAAGCCTCATACGGCGGACAGATTCACGTATAGCTTTATATAGGGGTACTTCCAACTTATATCTGACTAATGCGACTTCGGGATGTAGCTTGATTATATATGGTTAAATCTGTATAGGCTTTTTACCGTATCAAAAATTTTGAGTTGAGGGGAGGGTTTCGAAGTACGGTATATAAAAATGTTTAAAGATGTCATTGCACCGTTGAAAGTACAGTAGCCACCATGGGAATTACGTTTCAACACTTTTATTATATCTTCTAGTGTTTCGTCGATATGTGCTCAGAAAGATAACAACCGCGTTTTCTTGACTGGTTATTCAGTACCAATCGGCCACCAAGTCATCCCCTATCAATTATTATACTAAGTACCGGCTCATCAAACGCCACTATAGCTAACAGATGTTTTACGGTATTTCATTAATTGTTATATTTATTATATAATTAATTTGCCTAGAGACTGATCATAAGTACCACGAACTCGTAAAACATAGCTGTTACGTATAATAAGAACTTAAATGATGGCTCGTAACCAATGGCTGCATTTAAAATATATTTAAATTAGGGTTGTTCTTTTAAAAAGGGCGCAACCGACTTCTTTCCATATAGTTGTTAATTAGGCTTCTGTCTAACTCCAGTACTCTGACCGAGGTATCTAACTCTAATCTTTCGTCCTTCATCAGAAGAACATGTCTGTCCACATATGTTTATTTCATTGATTTGATCATGGCAGTGAGTATCTGTGGCGTTCATTTATGTAAGTACATGATATGTGTCAGAATATTTTGCATTTCATACTGGCACCTTTTTCATGGCACACTATAACTTCCATTTTTCCTTATTTATTGGTGAGACTAATAGGACATCTGTTAATTAGTCGTATCTGAAGGGGAAAACGCATAGGCTTAACAGGTTCTAACTTTGCACCCAGAATACACTAATACTATTAAACCTGAATTATGATCTCCAGCTCTTACTTAATACCACTGAAGTATGTCTTACAATAAATGTATTAATTTTTCACTTTTTGATAAATTCTTATGATCGGCCAATTAATATGTGAAATATAAATCTCATGAAATTAATAACACGTTGGAAGCCAGAGAGTCCGTATTATATGTTTTGCACAAACACTGCAGAAGAAAATTTAAAACTACATTCTCTGTGACACTTTGATTTGTTTGAAACAAAATATTGTGTAAAAGAGGACTTACTTTCCTATTAGGTCACTTCTGATGTTAGAGACGACGTGATAGGAGGTATGTTTACAGCGCTCTCTATACATTGTACGATACTTAAATAATAATTCGAGTGGTGTCTGTAAGTCATTTGTAGAATCCTGTAGTTGATCACAATTTCTTGTGTGATTTTTTTATGTTTCAGAGATATGTATAAGGATTGTGCACCCATTATTAGGGAACACAAATATCGAATGCTATATCGCGTCGTGTCGTTTAAATATTGCTTGCACACAAAGCCGAACCTTTTCGTCTTTTTTTTTTTTAAGCCGACCTAATACCTAATACCACATTTTTGTTCGTGGAAGTCAATACCGTATTTTCGCGGTCAAAGAATGCTTTCAGACAATGAAGATGTACAATGGCCACCATGGTCTGATGCACCAAAAGCAGAATGTAAATAGGACGGCATTGTTTTGATAAAGAAAAAGCTGACCAATTTATTCTAGCTAATTCAATTTCTATTTTATGTGTGTTGTACCAATAACTTCATCGTGCCATAGCACTTGTACTTTACCCGCGGCAAACCATTCTTGAATGTACTACATACGTTTTATAACATCTAAATATTTTTTCTAAATTTTATTTTGCCAGTAAGGAAAGGATACGTTACGCCATAATGCTACACGGTGTGCTGTGACCTTTTCGTGATGTATACTCTTTATATAGTACTACGCTTGTGATTTTCTAGAAATTCTCGTATCTGTGTAGCGTCGTGGAACCGCATATCTCAGGAAATATGCACATCTGACCGGGCTTTCAAGAGTTGGAGGCGAAGTAATTCCAGAAGTGGTGGCCAGCACCGAGTCCAATGTAAAGCCTAGTTTAAAAGTTTCTCCGCTCCAAGTTTAAATTGAGTTGTTCGTCGCCAGCAGAAGTTGAGTCTCGCTAGATGTGGAAGTATTTAAACTACAATTAAAGTGGAATAATCTCATTTACACGCATTCAGAATCGTGAAGGAGATGTGGAGTTACCCGTCAAGGTGAGGAAACCTAACTAGCCAACTGCGCTCGAGATTCACAAAAGTGGCAAGTCTGCGCGCTCAGGTGAATTAGTCCCATGTGCTGCTACACACAGAAGAGCAACGGCAGAGAATAATTGGAGTAAGAGTACGGAATATAATTTTCTACATTTCCCATCTGCCGAAACTTTACTCATAATTGCAGGTCGAGAATTGAAATTTAAAAAAGTTTTTTTAGAAGTGAATAGGATGTAATTATGTAATTGCGAGCCTCGATAGCTCAACCATAGAAAAATTAAAAAGAAGTCTCACCAAAACTATCAAATCTCCTGAGAATAAACAAAGGAAAATCGTAAGCAAAGCAACGAACAAGGCTTTCGTGAGCGAAGTTTCTCTTAGTGTTTTGTTTACATTGTTGTGGCCAACTGTGCAATACGATTGATTTATTTTTCTGATGACTGTCCTTTCTTCTTCTCCCAAAATGTCTCGTTCTTTCTTCTGACCGGGTTCTGTAGGTTCCAGTTGTCAATTTGTTTACAAACTGATGATTCTCAGCTTCGCGGAGTGGCCTTGCGGTTTGAGGCGCCATGAATGGATTACACTGCACTCCCGCCGGAGGTTCGAGTCCTCCCTCGGGAATGGGTGTGTGCGTTTTTCTTAGCATAAGTTAGCTTAAGTTAGTTTAAGTTATGTGTAAGTCGAGAGACCGATAACCTCAGCAGTTTGGTCCCTTAGGAATTGACACACACACATACGTTGACTCTCAATATATGTTTCGACTGCACATCCGCTTTGTACAGTTTTACTTCTGATGTCAATTTCCTCAAGATCTCTTTCAGTTTGTAATATCTAGTTTATCTTAACTTTCATTCAGATTATAAGACTGAAACTCGGGAATGGGTGTGTGTGTTGTTCTTAGCATAAGTGAGCTTAAGTTAGTTTAAGTTATGTGTAAGTCGAGAGACCGATAACCTCAGCAGTTTGGTCCCTTAGGAATTGACACACACACATACGTTGACTCTCAATATATGTTTCGACTGCACATCCGCTCTGTACAGTTTAACTTTTGATGTCAATTTCCTGAAGATCTCTTTCAGTTTGTAATATCTAGTTTATCTTAACTTTCATTCAGATTATAAGACTGAAACTTTTTTTAGCCTGTCATAATTCACTATAAGAAATTGAATTTAAACATTTAACTGTCTGTCGCTGAAAGTAACTGAGAATTTTTTTGAGCCTGCTGATATAGTATCAGAGGTTTGAGTTCCATCTAAAATCCACCCTTCGACAGTATCTGTCCCTATTTGTGCCCAAATATTCAAATTATCTAGCCAATTACACACACACACACACACACACACACACACACACACACACACACACACACACACAAACACACAAAATTGTAGGCGTAGCCACACACCCATATTGAACACTCATAAAAAATAAAATAAAATATTTAAGCAGTTGAAAATAATTCAGTTGACTATAGCGTACATCAAAAATATGGGAAGAGACGATATTCTCCTTAGCAAATTTCTTTCTTCACGAAACAAAACGCTATTGCGATGCTAAAAGACCGACATGTGTGTTCAATAGTTATCTAAACTCACAATTAACACTAGGACGGCGGAAGGGGTTAAAATTACCCCTGTCACACGTTTTTCGTTCATTGTCATATCCTATTTATTTACTTCGTTAATGAAATTATACGACTTTTTCTAATTTTTTCTCCTCTTTCTGAAGATGTTTTAGTATTTACAAAATATTTTAACTTTCTTTATCGTTCCGTTCAGTACACCTAGAGCGGCGGAAGGGGTCAATTTGACCCAACTGTAACTTCTCTTCTGAATATCAGTAATTTATCCAACAGTGTAGTGGCAACAGTGAGCAGTAACGCAGAGCAGTTGCTCCTCATTGTTGCAACTTGGCACGTGTACATTCCAGTCCGTCACAGCTTATGCTATGTCACTCAGGCAATCTTTGTCCGTGAAACACGTTTTACGAACATGTATCGTCAGCGATTAGCGGAAGAGGATTCAGATGCTGATATACGTCAATCATCACCTTTTTCACCACAGCAGGTACAGTTGGAAGCGTCTACAGAGATGATTGCAAGGGATGGAATCGTGTGGGGGATTGGAAATTTTTCTTCTGGAAGGCGGTAAGCTGTTTATGTTCTTGCCAACGAGTAGACAGTTCTTTCGTCAGTGCCTTCCGTCTTATATTAGATGAAGCAATACTACATCTCATGCAGAAGTACACAGAATCAAATTCTCGAAAAGTACTAAAAATAATGACTGGACTGTGTCACTTATGAAACCGGAGAAACTGATAGCCATCATGTCCGTCCGGGGTGCATTGTGAATAAAAGGTACGTCTGTGGATGATCTCTGGTCGCACTCTTGGGGGCCTGCTTTTGTCATGGACATTATGCCAAGGGATAGACTTCAGGAGATTCTCATGTTTCTCCGTTTTAATGAAAAATCAACCCGCGCTGAGGGCCTGGCAGCCAACAAATTCGCTCTTGTGTCTGAAATTTGGGGAAAGTTAATTGAAAACAGTATTCGCGCTTCCCGCCCTGGAAAAAATATAACCATTGGCGAGCAACTGTTACCAAGCAAAGCAAGATGCAAGTTTAATCAATTCATTTCAAACAAACCAGACAAATATGGTCTCAAATTCTGACTGGCAGTTGATGTAACGACAAAGTATATATGTAATGCTTTCCCATACCTCGGCAGAGACACGCATAGGCAGAAACAACCACTTGGATAGAACGTTGCTCTGCATCTCATGGAGCCATTTGTAAATCAAGGTAGAAACGTGGCCATAGACTACTTTTTTTACGTCTTTTGAACTTGCTAAAAAATTCAAAGAAAATAAAACTTCTTTATTTGGTACAATGAACAAGATCCGAGTGAAATCCCCGATGAAGTAAGGAAGCTGAATGCTGAAATACACTTCACCACAATTCTGCACAGTAGTGGCAACACAGATTGCACCTTGACTGTATACCAACTAAAGAAGAATAAAAATGTCATTCTTATGGGTACGCTGCATTCTGAAGTACCAATAAGCAAGGAAGGAAGGAAAAAACCCGATACCGTAACATTCTACAATGCGACAAAGTACGGGGTGGACGTGGTTGATCAAATGACCCTTAATTATATTATGAATGTTGTGTGTAGGAGATAGCCAATGCATATTTTCTACAACATACTGGATTTGGCGGCAATAAATGCATGGATCGTCTGTAATATAGTAACGAATAAGAAAATGCAAAGGAAGAAGTTCTTACTTCCACTGGAAGATGAATTCAAGTAAACGAAAGAGCAAGAACATCAGACAAAGGTAGAAGATACACTACTGGCCATAAAAATTGCTACACCAAGAAGAAATGCAGATGACAGACGGGTATTCATTGGACAAATACATTATACTAGAACAGATATGTGATTACATATTCACGCAATTTGGGTGCATGGATCCTAAGAAATCAGTACCTGAACAACCACCTCTGGTCCTAATAACGGCCTTGATACGCCTAGGCATTGAGTCAAACAGAGCTTGCATGCCGTGTACAGGTACAGCTGCCCATGCAGCGTCAACAAGATACCACAGTTGATCAAGTGTAGTGACTGGCGTATTGTGACGTGCCAGTTGCTCGGCCACCATTGACCAGACGTTTTAAATTGGTGAAAGATATGGAGAATGTGCTGCCAGGGCAGCAGTCGAACATTTTCTGTATCCAGAAAGGCCCGTACAAGACCTGCAACATGCGGTCGTGCATTATAGTGCTGAAATGTAGGGTTTCGCAGGGATCGAATGAAGGGTAGAGCCACGGGTCGTAACACATCTAAAATGTGAAAAGTGCCGTCAATGCGAACAAGAGGTGACCGAGACATGTAATCAATGGCACCCCATACCCCCACGCCGGGTGATACGCCATTATGGCGATGACGAATGCACGCTTCCAATGTGCGTTCACCGCGATGTCGCCAAACACGGATGGGAGCATCATGATGCTGTGAACAGAACCTGGATTCATCCGAAATAATGACTTTTGCCATTCGTGCACACAGGTCCGTCGTTGAGTACACCATCGCAGGCGCTCCTGCCTGTGATGCAGCGTCAAGGATAACCGCAGCCATGGTCTCCGAGCTGATAGTCCATGCTGCTGCAAACGTCGTTGAACTGTTCGTGCAGATGGTTGTTGTCTTGCAAACGTCCCCATCTGTTGTCTCAGGGATTGAGATGTGGCTGCACGATCCGTTACAGCCATGCGGATAAGATGCCTGTCATCTCGACTGCTAGTGATACGAGGCCGTTGTGATCCAGCACGGCGGTCCGTATTAGCCTCCTGAATCCACCGATTCCATATTCTGCTAACAGTCATTGGATCTCGACCAATGCGAGCAGCAATGTCGCGATACGATAAACCGCAATCACGATAGGCTACAATCCGACCTTTATCAAAGTCGGAAACGTGATGGTACGCATTTCTCCTCCTTACACGAGGCATCACAACAACGTTTCACCAGGAAAAGCCCGTCAACTACTGTTTGTGTATGAGAAATCGGTTGGAAACTTTCCTCATGGTAGCATGTTGTAGGTGTCGCCACCGGCGCCAAACTCTTGTGAATGTTCTGAAAAGCTAATCATTTGCATATCACAGCGTCTTCTTCCTGTCGGTTAAATTTCGCGTCTGTAGCACGTCATATTCGTGGTGTAGCAATTTTAGTGGACAGTAGTGCATGAGACTGAAATCACCTAGAAAGAGGAGGAAGTGCCAAATCAGCCTCTGCAAAGACAACAGGACCATCAAAAACTGTGAAGTGCTACAAACCGTGTGCGGAAAATGTGAGCGTACAACAGAAACCACCTGTGCTAGCTAAGTGCGTCTTGCAGCTTCTGTGAAAAGTAATACAGAGCTGTTTGTAAACCACATGTGACAGTAAAATGGACCAAATATACTAAATGTGTCTAGAATGTTGTATGAATATTTAATAAATTAAAATCTATAGTTAAGAAACTCGTTAGCAGTAGCAACAATAGATGTGTATGATACATTGTTGTTCAAGTACATTAGTAATTTTTATTTATTATTGGAAATAATGTTTGTGATTATTAGAAATAAAACATGGATTTACAAACACTAAAAAAGTACTTGCGTAAGTCAAATATGAAAATATTTTATGTGGGGCCGAAATGACTCCTTTCCGCCATTTTCGGAATATCAGAAACTCCCTCCTTCTAGTGTTAAAATATTCATAAGCTCAGATCAGTATCACAATGCTTAACATGAGGGGATGTTCTGAAATACTTCTATCTTGAAACCAGTCGCTTAACTCAGAGTTCATGAATTGACGCAGATGCCGAAACATTGTGTAATACTGACACTGTCTCATTGTGGCTCATCAAGACCGCCGGAGCCCGAGGGGATACAGATTTTTTGTTATACTTGTTCAGATGATTCGGTAAGCGTTCTGTGATTATCAAACTCATTCTTGGTTTGCTTTTCGATTTAATACTCAAGACAGTATGATTTTCCCAAAGCATTTGAATGTAGACAACTGAGACACTGACGGAACTGAGCTACTATTGGTAGTCCACCAAGGTGCAGAGCATTTTCATCCACACATTGAGATTTACCTTTATTACTCGGAGTCTGTTTTTAACTACAATTTCGTTAAGTTATTCTAGGAAGTGAACTGCTTCATTTCTGTTGTTTGAGAGAATTGTTCGATCGTCTGCGAAAGACACACACATTCAGTTGAAGAGTCACATACATTTCTTAATGACTTACGTGATCTGCATCTCTTTCATGTACGGAAAGAATCAAATACAGCCTTTATGCTGACCATTTTCTGCTTGATCCAGAATGGTATAACCACCTAAACCAAGAACGTGTGTGAATCCATTTATGGGTACAATCGACTGCAGTCTTCGAGTTAACGTGAATCTTCTAAGCCCGCATTCCAACAACTACGTCAATTATTTAAATTTTTTATTGATAAGTAGCGGGTCAGAATATATGGCATGGAAGAAGGCGTGAGTGCCATTAAAAATACGAGATTTTTACATACGTACATCTCATTAAGGGTATTATGAATGCAGTTATCCTGTTAGAAAGGTTGTCTGATCGAGGTGCGTGGCAGTGGGTGACTGTGGCGGGCAAAAATCCGCTAAGTATGGAGTAACAAATACTCTTAGGTTAACCTAAATAATATAAGGGTTATGAACTTTAGCTTATGTGTGAAAATGTATTATTGTTTCATTCACGATACAATGTAATGGTGATAAGAATGGCCAATGTTTTATCCATACTGTGGTGGGCGGAAATGAGTGACTGCGGTTGGCAGATATATCAATATAACACTCGATATGGAACACTCAGTTCACTTACAAAAAGCTTTAGCCTTACCATATTAGTGAATATGCTCCTTTAGACAGTCCTCCCCCTGTTCCGACCATACTGGTGTTAACATTACGTTACGGAGACAGATTTAACCGCGGATAACACCACAGGGCCAATGTGAAGTGAACATGAAAAGAATTATACTCACGAAGCATAAGCAAAATGTTTTTCCGAAATTACTGTGGTGTACCTTCCGATTATTCAGCATCACATTATGTCGGACGAATGGCACAACAAACCTATTTTTGCATGTACGGTTAAGTTCGTAAATAACAGAGTATATAGATTTCCCTAAGAATATTTATTAGTCCATTTTCCGCGAATTTCTGTGTCACTATAGCGTAAATAAATGTATTACACACACACACACACACACACACACACACGCTTTCTTTCTTCATTATACTGTAAATACGCTGTAATTACGTACCACTTGAAAATGTGCCATGATCGAAACCGGCAGCAATAAATAAAAAATATATAAAGAAAAGCAGTTCTTTTGAGCTCTCATTACATTGCAGTTCTTACAATTTGTAGCTGCAGAACAACATACAAAAAATATTCACAGTAGTTCAGTCAGTACGTACACATATGCGCCTTTTATATATAGATACAGATGGGTAGGTAGAACTCCATAAATGTATCTGGAGCAGAAAATGCAATAATTACATCAAAGGTGTACTTATTAACAACGATTTGATTTCGCCGGACCAGTTCATGCTGCTTTATGATTCTTCATTTATTTTGTCAACCCTGTTTCGAGCGGACCTTTTATATTCAGTGGCTTTCTAATTGTTGGAAATCTGAAAATGGAGCACTGATTTGGGGTGCCACGGTTTCATATTTCTATGGTAACATCAAAGCCGGAAATCACTACACAGTTTTTGTGTTGCACGGAAAAACAATGTTACATCGTAGATGATTCAAAAAAGAGCTGAGCAAATCTCCACGCGTTCGTTTATTTAGCATGAGAGTGACACAGAAATGGTGAACGAACTGCAGAGAGGGGCGTAGTGAATTGGCGTTACTCATAGAGAGCCCGTTGCAAACCGAGACAATTAATACATTATCTGAATATCCGCGACTGGAACAGGAATATTCTGGAAATGAATTTGATACTGCATGTACCAGTTCGCCCGCATACCTAAGGGATCAGCGTGTCTGACACCAATCCGGAAGACACTTGTTCAGTTCCAGATGCTGCGTGGGATGACACTGGCTTTAATGGGTGTTCCATTTTTTTTCCCGGCTGCTATATATACTCACTCCACAGCACATCTTACGATGATTTTTGCGGACAGAGAACTAGGTGTATTGGTGTAAGTGAATTCTTCCATTACCTTGAACATTTTAGTATATATATACTTCAACTTCTCTTGCAAATATGTATTATGTCTTTTTGTTCACCTGACGTCGAAGATTTCCTCACTATTGCTCTATGAAACGAACAATGTGCCTAAAATATTTTGCAAAAACAGACATAATGTTTTATGGGATAACAGCAATCAGTGATTTTATAATGTTACTTAAAAACCGTCTTGATTGCAATTTTTTTTTTATTCATATGACCGGTTTCGGTTCATTCAGAACCATCTTCAGATCTGATATTTCAGTTACAAGAGTAATCAAGCCCTGCTGGACGGACCTTCTGTTTTCTGTGGCTGCCGACTTAATTTTAGTTTAGATATTAATGATTCATTTGGTCATGGTAACGGATGGTTCACTGTAGCCATTGTTCGTGGAGGATCTGGAGTACCAAATGTTCCTGGACTCGAAAGTTTCGTTGACAGAGACATTATTGCATTTCGCACCTACCATATGGCCGAACTTGCTAATAAAGACTTTGGTAAATCTGCTTATATGTCCACTTCTGCTTTGTCTTTGTATACTCGTAACAGGAGGAAAATATCTGTAAATGACTCTGTATTCATTTGGGTAAAAGGTAAAGGTAGCATGTGAAAATTGCTGGATTTGGACGGGTTACTCTTGTAACTGAAATATCAGATCTGAAGATGGTTCTGAATGAACCGAAACCGGTCATGTGAATAAAACAAAAACAAAAATTAGCAATCAAGACGTTTTTAAGTAACATGCCTAAAATATATTTACATATATGCATTCTTCCTTTTATATACATGCGAGGTAATTAGCTGGCATTTGTCTGTAACTTTTTTTCCTACTTTCACACAATATAAAGATTTGTGCCTGTCTTTTTATTTTTCAAGAAACTCCAGGGTTTTGTTCGTTTCCAGGGCTTTTCGTAGATTCAACAAAGCTCCGCTGATTTTATTCTACTAGAGATTAGATGCTATTAAGGCTGTCAGTTATCGTCCTAGAGACTTCAAAACTCTGCAGTCGGGACTATGTAGATTTCGATTAATTTTTACTTGTCGTCTCAGCACAACCTGAACTCCAGCTTAGCCGCGCCCAGACTATTTTCCCCAGTTGTAGGACTTACGTGTTCTGAATTTCGTTGAAACTCTTCCAGGTATCACAGAGTTCAACTCATTTTAACGTATCACTCTCTATGGACATTAGACAATCGTTCATAAAAATTCTTTCAAGGCAAAGGTTCTGCAGGTAGTCCTTAAGGATAACGTAATTAGATGACAAAGTTTGCAATCATGCTGAAAAATGGCATTACGCTCTAAGGTTACACCTGAGTGTCGTTTCATATGGCTTCGCTGAGAAAGGCTATGAAATATATTGTGCATGTTGAAAGCTGCCTGCTCATTTCGCTCTTTTATTTCTTCCCGTTGTATTTTGTTTTTAGTAATTTCCGATATTTATCCCTGAAATATTACGTGAGTCTCCCATATTCAGTTCCTATTACTCGATGTAAGCACCGAATCATCGTTTTTGTATGCTCACTGCAGCTATTTTAGATCTTGGTTTTCGACCCATGGGAACCGGTCGCGGATTGCGGACTATGATATCCTTTCTGTCTGAAACGGTGTTCCTGAGTCTGCATTCCGTTCCGGTTTCGGTGCCTGGTACTGTATGTGGCGTGTTTGGAGGGGAGACTGCCTATGTTTGGTGGAACTACATGCTCTAGTGAAGAGGCTACAGTGAATAAAGAACTGTGTGAAGCTATTTCAATTTGCTTTCTTTCTTGATGCTTAGTTAAATTATTGAGGTTATGTTAACTTCGCTTGACTGATTTTACTCCGCGAATGCTAACGGGGCTGTTTGCTTGCGCGTAGCAATATCGTAGCTCACAGGATTCTCATACTTGAATATAAGGTGATTATAAGGCAAAAGGCCACACATTATTGTTCCACTTTTTCGTGCTGTAAATTCAAGGCTGTTACACTCACCTAACGTATAAAATTGTTGTTTGTTCATAAGCCAGGACGATAACATGATGTTCCTATTGCCCGTAGCGAATCAGACTCCTGTAGATGTTAAAAGGTTGCTTCATAGATGTTAAGGGTTCTAATATCATGTAGAGAAACAGAGCGACGGCTGCTGCTACTGCTAATTCGCGTACTTCGATAGATTTTGCTCACTTAAAGATAGCGGCTGCAGCCTATATAGTCTTGTCTCTGGTTTGGTAGTTGTTGTTGTTGTTGTTGTGGTCTTCAGTCCTGAGACTGGTTTGATGCAGCTCTCCATGTTACTCTATCCTGTGCAAGCTTCTTCATCTCCCAGTACCTACTGCAGCCTACATGCTTCTGAATCTATTTAGTGTATTCATCTCTTGGTCTCCATTTATGATTTTTACCCTCCACGCTGCCCTCCAATACTAAACTGAGGATCCCTCGAGGTCTCTGAACATGTCCTGCCAACCGATCCCAATCTATACTCGACGTTTAAAAAAATTCTCTTCTTCAGAAACGCTTTCCTTGCCATTGCCAATCTACATTTTATATCCTCTCTACTTCAACCATCATCAGTTATTTTGCTCCCCAAATAGCAATACTCCTTTACCACTTTAAGTGCCTCATTTCCTAATCTAATTCCCTCAGCAACCCCGACTTTATTCGACTACATTCCATTCTACTCGTTTTGCTTTTGTTGATGTTCATCTTATACCCTCCTTTCAAGACACTTTGATAGTTAGGGCCTTGTATTTGAAAGTGTAAGATCCAATCTATCTAACCTTGGGACAATTTAAATAATTTATAATAAATGAAAAGTGGCCTGTATTCAATTATTGAGCAAGGAAGTCCAGAAGGCTGAGTCCTGGAGTTGGATGGGGCGTGGGATGAATATCAGATATGGAAAGCCTGAGCATAATTACGGGTAAAAACGAACATTTATTGACTTCGATAACTCAACAAACATACACATGAACAAGATAAAATATGATTATTGCGGGTGCCTGATATATCCTAAGTTCCCTTATAAAGGGTGTTAAGAAAAGGTTCGGCCAAATTTTTAGGAAACATTCCTCACACACAAATAAAGAGAAGATGTTATGTGGACATGTGTCCGGAAATCTTTAATTTCCATGTTAGAGCTCATTTTAGTTTCGTCATTCCAACGTGATCAAATTGTAAATTTTCACTATCAACATGTGAGGGCTGACGAGAATCCGCACGCAATTGTGCAATCACGTCATCAACACAGATTTTCAGTGAACGTTTGGGCAGACATTGTTGGTGATGTCTTGATTAGGCCCCATGTTCTTCCACCTACGCTCAATGCAGCGCGTTATCATGATTTCATACGGGATACTCTACCTGTGCTGCTTGAACATGTGCCTTTACAAGAACGACACAACATGTGGTTCATGCACGATGGAGCTCCTGCACATTTCAGTCGAAGTGTTCATACGCTTCTCAACAACAGATTCGGTGACCGATGGATTGGTAGAGGCGGACCAATTCCATGGCCTCCACGCTCTCCTGACCTCAACCATCTTGACTTTCATTTATGGGGGCATTTGAAAGCTCTTGTCTACGCAACCCTGGTACCAAATGTAGATACTCTTCGTGCTCGTATTGAGGACGGCTGTGATACAATACGCCATTCTCCAGGGCTGCATCAGCGCATCAGGGATTCCATGCGACGGAGGTGGATGCATGTATCCTCGCTAACGGAGGACATTTTGAACATTTCCTGTAACATAGTGTTTGAACTCACGCTGGTATGTTCTGTTGCTGTGTGTTTCCATTCCATGGTTAATGTGATTTGAAGAGAAGTATTAAAATGAGCTCTAACAAGGAAAGTAAGCGTTTCCGGACACATGTCAACATAACGTATTTTCTTTCTTTGTGTGTGAGGAATGTTTCCTGAAAGTTTGGCTGTACCTTTTTGTAACACCCTGTATGAATGAGCGGTGTCTATTTTTTCGGATATGTACGAAAGAACAGACATCACGCGAAATACGCAGCTGTGATACATTTTATGTAACTGAAGGTGGAGGGGAGGGGGAAAGGATAGGAACACGAGATACCAGCTGCATCGGGGTTTTGTGCGGAATCAGCGGCGATGAGTGAAAATGTGTGCCGGACGGGGACCCGAATCCGGGATCTGCTGCTTCCTAGGCAGCTGTGTTAACCACTGCAACATCCATACACTGTGTTTATCACAAATTCGGGGACTATCTCGGCAAGCTCTCTGGCCGACTCTCACTCCCACCTAGCGCCGTCTGTCAGCAGTCCCTGTCAGTGGCCTCCATGCTCGCTAATTTTTAGAGTCCCATTTGAGGTGTAATGTAAATGTGCATCCGCACTGAAGGTTATGAATTTATTTTTGAGCGAGGCGAATCAGTTACATGAAGGCGTGGCGTTATGTCTCAAAAGACACCTCGCATTCATATAATCTATTCACTTCGGTAGACAATGGATCCAGATGCCGATTTAGTTCGATGTCCAACGCGAATCTAAAATTAGCGAGCGTACAGGACATGAACGGTGAAACGTCCCCTTAGAAAAATTATACACCACTGTGCTTAAACTGACACACAATAGTTTTTAGCGCAACACAGTCTGACTTTCAATAATCCCTACAAGAGAATGGCCCTGACTAACATTAACCTATATGTTTCACAAATCAATTACCTCACAAAAATCTTCGTTACTCGAACTACTGCAATACAGCGAGCGCCACTACTGCCAGCTAACTAAAAGATTCAAACTAAGGAAGTCACTAACTACTGATAGGCACAGTTAGCAAATGAAAGATTTTAATAGAGAACAAACAATGTATTTACCTTTATAGTCATAATATATATATCAGTTCATGACACCAATTCTTACAAATTTCAAAACTCCGCCATCTGTCTCCCCGCGTTCACCACTGCTGGCGGCTCACCTCCAATTGCGCAACGCTACGCGCTGTTAGCATCCAGCTGCCGCTGCCCAACACTACAATGGCAGACAACAATGCAAACCAGCCACAGACTGCACATGGCACAGCCAGTGATTTTTCATACAGAGCGCTACGTGGCGTTACCAATAAGAAAACGTAAACAGCCTACTTACATAGCCCCCATGCTCCCCACAAAAAATTTACAAATTGTTTTGGGCAGTGGCCAATACAGATCCGAAAAAAATTTTCATAATTACAATAACAAAGAAATGAAATGCACACACTTATCGATACAATGTTGGTCAAAAGCTAAAAATTTCTCACAGTCCATAAAGACAGTCCTGATTATTCAAAGTAAAATTGCAGTGTTTTTCTCAAAGTCTGAGTAGTAAAAGAAAATGCACACAGAAGTAGTGGATTTCCATGCAGTCTTGAAGAAGTAGTGTTGTCCTTCCAACGTAAAGACAGTGCTGACTCTTGACACGCAGACAGGTAATGGGCCACAACAGAGCAAACCCACAGCAGAGACAGTAGAAGTTTTGAAGAATATTGGTAGGTGGGTCAACACAGAGTAGGCCCATTGTAATCCTGGTAGAGATTACGGTATTGGTGGGCCACCAGAGGTGCAGACCCTGTGTAGTCCTTGTAGAAATAATGGTATTGGTGGGCCATCAAAAATGCAGACCCACTGTAGTTCTTGTAGAGATGGCTAGCAGCCATCCGTTGCGACTGTACCGGTGCACAATCACCATCAAAGAGTCTTGCAAGTCCTTGAATCACCACTTGTGCACTCACCAAGTTTTTTTTCTAATTGTCCTTAGAACCAGCAATGCTGTTAACCAGTCCCTTGCTGAATTATCAACACATGTGCAAACACTATCAGTCCCTACTTCTCACATATTGCCCATATACTATGACCAACAGAAAGGTGTGCAGTGAAATGTAATTTATAAGTTACTTAATTTGATGAACTGGTGTCAATTACAATTTTATAACATAAGAATACAATAACAAAGGTACAAAATACATCTTTAAAGAACATAACAATACAGATAACATTTGCAGTAATACAGGCTTTACAAAAGAATCGAAATAGCAAATACATCAGTGTTACAAAAATTACGACATAAGTACATACATAAAAGATCAGAATAACTTTTGAAACAACAACTTCACACATGAGCATTAGAACAAAACAGAATAAATAATTTCTAAACATATTCTCAAAGAAAACGACATATTATTAATGCAAATTATATTTGAGGATAACAGTATTCCTCATCATAGTGAATGTAGCTTAGTATTAGAAAAATTCTGCAACATAAATCTTATCAGATAAACATATAAAGACAGGAAGAACATAAATACACAAGGGTACACAAACACATAGTGGGATAACAGAAGGAAAGGACAGGGTTTGTTTTCAGTGTAATATTTGGTACTGCAGTCCAACTCAAAACTTCATTCTGTAGATCTTTCGTCATATCTCAACATTTGTTTCCATCAAAAATATCCTATCCAAACTTGCTTTCTGTATTTTGTTCACATCCTCTTTCAAAAATAGTTTTTCTCCACTGTACACCACTTTTTCGGCCAAACCATTTTCTTATAGCTTCTCAATGCTTTTCTTCCAATTCATCATAGTTAGTTTCTTATATAGTCTACCCCTCTTAAGCTAACTTAAAGCTACTGAGCTCAGATGCTAAACTAAGGGACGAGGCAATACAGCAGCTCAAAATAATTAATACAAACAACAATGAAATAAAATGGAAGTTGTCAAAGAAGCAGCAATATTAAAACTAACATAAGGCAATGCACAGCAAACAAGAAAAATAAATCCGTAGTAAAACTGGCTTAACAGAGTGATACAAAGTGAAATTCAGTAGCACTATGCCTGGCACACAGCAGAAGCAAATGCAACAGCTTATAACTAAACATGACAAAGCTCCAGTAGAAAAGATATTACGGTAAAGACAACAATGCAGAAAAGGGAGATGTCGATTCACATCTTAATGTCTATATAATTAAAGTGGTGCACCACAAAAAAACTAAATTTACAAAAGATATTACCAAGTAGTTGAAAAGAAAATTAAGTATGCATTAACTGTTATTAATTCCTTCTTATTGTTTTTTCCTTTCGAAGTGTTCCTTTTCCGAAGAACGTGGATCATAAAATGATTATTTAATATATCTGTTGACAGAAAGTTTTCACATTAGTAAATGCATTTAATTTTATTTTATAAAACCAATGCTTAACACAGCTGGAAAACAGATATCAAATGAAATAAGCAATTATGCAAAGTAAAGAATAAAAACATCATTCAATAGCTATGTGGAATTTCATAAGTCAGTAGAACTTCTCTCAACTCTCGCAGAAAGACACTTGTCATAATCAGGTGTGCAGATGTAAGAATGTTTCCAACTAATGAGCGTGTCGTATTTGCGTTGCTTTCTACAAAGGAATGTCAATAGCGAAGACAATGCCCACTTTTTTTTTCTCCACCTGTGCCTCTGACAGGCACACACTAATGGCTTTTTCTCAAGGCGGCTGGCACACCTGGACGCTCAAAACGCATTTCGTCACGGTCACTTACCTTTCATACCGAAATATTTACGACAGCCGTTTCCGTTACAATGACAGTCTCATATAAAAAATTTCACAGGTCAAGAATTTGCGTTATTGATCTGTAGAAACAAAATCCTATTGATATAACAGTGTCCAAAAAATGTTAGTCGGCATTGTAATACATTGACGCATTTACATACATTTCATAACTCTTAAAGTACGATTCTTGGTTTCCAACAACCCTTTTCACAAACCAAAATCCCTAACCACTACTCATTATTCCTTACCTTATTCGTCGACACTTCTTCAATATTTCATCATAACAGATGCATAGCATAATCAAATAACTCATATAGAATCAGCTTATTGATCATAAACATACCGCAACAGCGTAATACACATCGTCATCATAACATCATAAAACCTCAGCCTAATCTCAAAATCGTCGTAGCTTCCTCCAATAATTTCAAAACCTAAAAAAATTCTCTGCTCATGTCAAACGTGTCATCTACCTCGAACGTACTTTAAAAATCATGATCCCATACCAAATATGTCATTCAAAGCTCTCATAGTATCACAATGGTTCCGAAAAAAATATGAACAGTTCACAAAGTACAGAAAAAATACAATTTCGTAAGTGTGAAGTTATCCAACTGTGTAATTACGTAAACATCTCTCACTGATGTAGTAAAATAAATATTTGTCTCTCTCAGTGAAATGGCCAGATACCTGTGTAATTATGTGTTAGAGAAATATGGTACCGATGTGTAAAGTTGTATAAGCAAATACCATATTAGCTAGGGCTCCTTGTGCTTGCCATACACATGGTACACAAAGTAGGCGTGTACCCCCCTGAGGATTAATGTAATTATAGCTTCAGGTGTTACAGATTACAGGAATGGAGTGAAATGTATCACGGAAAACTTTTTATGTAATTCAAAAATCTTGAAAAATAAATGGTTCAAGTACAAAATTAATCACTCAAATGTGTGTCCTGTAGCGCTAAATGTGCGTCTTCCTGTAAGATAATTGTGTGGAAGTGTCGTAGTTATCGTCCCCCGAAAGCTAAGTTCTGCAGAAGTCAATGTACTTACCTCACGATAAACACAAGTGAAATGCTTTGCGTATAAATATCTTAGTTATTACGCTTATTGCCGTGATGAGGAAAGTACTGTGCTGTAACGTATTGTTGTGCTACGGAAAAGGCTGTCTCCTTGTAATTATACCACGAAAGTTACTACTAAAACATGTTTTACTTTCCAGAAGAATTCAGAAAAACTGTGTAGATATAAAATAGATAAACCGCAAAAGCAACATTGTAAATTGTCACTCATTAGTAGCGTCGTGATAAAATCGTGTAGCTGTCACATATGCCACTCTGTCATCTGGTATCTCACAGAAAGTACTTTAAATCCAGAACGTATTTTCAAGTAAACCAAAATGTTGCATTAAAATCTCATTAGCAGTACTGGTAAATGTTCTAAGTATGTGAGCCTTATGGTCGTTACGT
This sequence comes from Schistocerca gregaria, assembly GCF_023897955.1. Classification (NCBI taxonomy): domain Eukaryota; kingdom Metazoa; phylum Arthropoda; class Insecta; order Orthoptera; family Acrididae; genus Schistocerca; species Schistocerca gregaria. The sequence goes on from NC_064920.1 coordinate 669,752,048, forward strand.
AATCGTGCCACTAACAAGCAAGAATGTACAAATAACAACACTGTGTCGTCTGTTCACTATAACAATGCATTCGTAATTTCTGTTTAAAAATGTTCCCTAGGTTCTAGACCGGATAGTTAACTTCAAAACATTGTTGCATGTTAACAGTTTCTCAGTGTGACAAAGCATACTAGAAATGTGAAGTGAAAATTTTTATGGCAAAGACGAAGTTAAAAAGCAGATTATCTATCAACAAACGGTTTTACATGTGAAATATGGTGCAATCCTCTACTCTTCATAGTACTCAGAGTTTCAACTTGAACGCAATTATCATGCGGTAAACGTCGGTAAAGAATACTGGAGTTTTTCTCAAGGTTAGCGCCTATGTTATTTTTCTCTGAGCCAGCCGGCGCACGTGGCTGCCTGCGGTGCGAGTCATTGTCTGCTATCTCTTTGTTGGCGTGCGTCGTTATTGGGATTAGGAGACCTAACTTCTACAAATTCACCTTGCCGAGAGGGCCCAGCTCTGTTTGAATCCCACCAGTTCTGATGAAATTCCGGTCTGTCGTTATGAATATATCGTCATTCGTCATGTCAGTAGATTCCATAGTTTCTTTTTCGTCGGTCACGTGGTTGAGCATTTCTCCCGGAATCGTAACTGCGTGCTGGGCCGTTACGTCTGAAGTTATTCTGTCTCCCGTGATAATAATAGTTCTGGTTGCCATATTGTCTGTTTCTATGATTGTCTGTGTAATATTCATTACTACGGAAATGCGGTCTTCCTCTGTAACTATTACTCTGCCAGTGGTTGTCATATGGGTGGTGTCTGCTTTGGTCACGATTTGTGTTGTGAGAATAGCCTTGTCGTGTCCAGTTGTTGTTTCTTTCATCGCGGAATTGCGACGGATGTGATATGTAGTGATTGTTTTCCTGTTTTCGCATCCCGCGACTGTCTGTGTCAATTTCTAATTCTTGTAAGAGTCCCTGAAAAGCTTCACTGTCGACTTTGCAACGCTCTGCCAAAACAATATTCCTTAAATGTTCTGGCGATTTCATTAAGCAAATGCGGATGAGTTCTGAAAGGCTGTATGGGTTTGAAAGATACTGATTCTTATGCAACATGTCTTCGAAATATTTCACAAGACTGGAAAATTCAGATTGTTCGAAATGTTTCATCGTTATGATGCCATGTTATACTCGGTCTTGTGTAGCTTGAGACCAATATGCTGAGAGGAAGGCATGATAAAATTCTCCTTCACTGTGGCAATCATGAATGACTGATCGCCTTCTTAGAGCTGGTTCATCCTCCAAGTAGCCACACATAACTTCTACTCTGTGTTCTAATGACCAGTTGGGAGGAAAACAATGAGAGAATTGATGAAGCCACGCTTGTGGATGAATGTCGTTGCCAGAATTCTTAAATGTTTTGAATTTACGTGTTGTAATGAACAGCTTATAGTCAAAATCATCATGTCGGCGAGTCGCATGTCGGTCATTGTTACGTCGTTTCGGCGGTTCCATCTCAAAATTCGGTGTACCTTACCAATTTCTTTCATAATTTCCGAAGTTTCCTGTGTTATTATTTTGTGGTTTTTCTGTATTTCTATGTCCCTCTTCCCGTACTGGAGCGCGAGTGTCCTCTGAAATATGTAAATCTTGCATTTCTTGTGTCAGCTGATCTTGCACTTCCTGGATTTCTCTTTGGTGTTGTGTATTAATTTGATTCAGATTTTGTTTGAATTTCCTAATTTGTTCGCACTCTTCTGTATCATTCAGATCATCATCTACCTTTGTAGATAAGTTAATGAACTGATCTGAAAGTTCGGCTACTTTATCCGATGGTGAAATTATTTCCTCTGCGTGTCTCTCTGAACCAATTTTCAGAGTATCTACTGTGTCCTTTAAGTTCGCTTGAGTTTTTGCAAGTTGCGTAACCGAATCGGTAGATGCAACTGAGTCAATTTTAGCTTGCAAGGTCTCATGATTTTCATGAACAATAGTTTGCAGTTGTTTTATGGCTGCTTCGTGATTCTGTAATGCATTTTCATGCCGCAAAAAATAGATTGGAAATGCTCATAAATTTGTGTTTTTACGTCATTACAGACTTTTTGACATTTCGATTCGATGTTATGTAACTCATTAGTTAAATGTTCAAGTGTTTGTTCAAGTGTGGTGTCTAACTTTTGAAGCTTTTGTTCCATTGTGTCTAACTTTTTAAGATTTTGTTACATTGTGTCTAACTTTTGAAGATTTTGTTCCATTGTGTCTAACTGTTGCTGTAATTGTCTCTGATTTTGTTTCATTTGCTGCATTAATTGCAATAATAATGTATTAGTGTCTGGAATCTGTTCCTCTATGCTTTTCGGCAGTGCATTTGCACCGGCAACATTCACATTTTGACAAGCAGAAAATGTGTCTTGACTTATTTGAGAAAACGGTGAGGACGCAAAACCTGAATGTACAGTATTTCCTAGATTGTGTCCTGTCGTTTCGGATTCCTGACGCGAGCTGTTGCCGACCGATCCATCGATAATGCTTCCCTGTTCAGTAATTGTTTCACTGTCTACACCATTATTTGCAGCCCGCTCCATTTCCCTATGCACTACTACCAAATTACTACTTTGAACATTAGTTAATTCATTACATGGTGGCGCTGACATACTGCTTTCGTCTTCACTGTCATTTCTCAGTTTACTTTGGAGCCTAGTATTACGTTTTTCACACGCCATTATTGTCACAATATTTCACACGACAACACAAAAAAAAAAACAATTTGATGAGCAAAAATAAGAGAACACATTAACATAGCACTGAAAATAATATCTAGTTAATTGCAAGCGCAGCTGCGAAATACTTGGTGCAAATCTACATGCATGCCACAACTGTTTTACTGTACAACAATGAAAGACTGCAACTACAGAGGAAATTCTCTCTACAATTACGCGCTAGCAATAAACAAAGGCTACACTAACTACACAAACTACAAGGAAAAAATCAGAAGATTCCAGTGAGGTATCCTCGGCTAAGGGTCGCCATATGAAACGTCCCCTGAGAAAAATTATACAAGACTGGTCTATGTGAAACGTCCTCTTTGAACAATTATACACGACTGTGCTTAAACTGATACACAATAGCTTTTAGCGCAACGCAATCTGACTTTCAGTAATCCCTACAAAAGAATGGCCCTGATTAACATTAACCTATACGTTTCACAAATCACTTACCTCAAAAATCTTCGTTACTCAAGCTACTGCAATACAGCGAGCGCCACTACTGCCAGCTAAATAAAAGATTCAAACTACTGAAGTCACTAACTACTGAGGCACAGTTAGCAAATGAAAGGTTTTAATACAGAACAAACAATGTATTTACCTTAATAGTCATAAAATATATATCAGTTCATGACACCAATTCTTACAAATTTCAAAACTCCGCCATCTCTCTCCCCACGTCCACCAGTGCTGGCGGCTCACCTCCAACTGCGCAACGCTACGCGCTGTTAGCATCCAGCTGCCGCTGCCCAACACTACAATGGCAGACAACAATGCAAACCAGCCACAGACTGAACACGGCACAGCCAGTGATTTTTCATACAGAGCGCTACGTGGCGTTACCAATAAGAAAACGTAAACAGCCTACTTACAACGGGGACTGCTGACAGATGGCGCTAGGTAGGAGTGTGACTCGGATGCAGAGCGTGCCGAGATAGTCCGCGCGTGTGTGATAAACTCTGTGTCCGGATGGTGCTGTGGTTAACACAACTGCCTAGGAAGCAGGAGATACCGGATTTGGGTCCCGTCTGGCACTCATTCCCACCCGTTGCCACTGGTTCCGCACCGAGTCCCGATGCAGCTTCCACCTCGACCTTTTCCATACTTGATAAATATTAAACATTGCTTCTCAGTTCCCTGCGGTTTATGGAACGAGAATAATCAAAAGATGGGTTAACCATGCACTCGCTTAACACTTACATGTAGCTGATGAGCTTTCCACAGGGAAGAAAAGAATAAGTTACATTGACCACGACCACAAGTGACAATCAAAGAGATGCTGCTACTGCGGTTTTAACCCGTTGAATGAATGTATAAAGTTACCGTTCACAAACACGAACAAAGATCAGAACATGAGCTAATTTAAATGCACAGTTTAAGAGAAAGATTATGGAAGTTACAGCACAAAAGTCTCTTAAATCAGAACACGCCTATGAGGTGGTAAAGAAATGAAAGTAAGTACCGAACAAATAGATTTCAATTTCAATTTCAGGATAAACGGTTAATACCTGCACTGGGTTTAACGCAAAGGTAACTAGATGTCATACCGAAAGGCTCTTAAATACTAACACTAACACGTGACGCTAATGAACAAAGCAAGTACCGAACTGCGGAAGGTACGGAATAAAACGGATTGAAAAACCAGTGGTATCATATAGCGCACATGCATTTGCGGTTGAAAAAAAATAGAAGCTGACTGAAGTGAATCGTTACTTTCTTTGACACACTCCAGCGTGTTCAAGCCACTCAAACAATGGCCTACGAAACCACTTAAATTTCGAAGTATTTAGTACTCACGAAATTAGAATAAAATTCTTCAAACGAACTACTAGATTATAAATCTGTGTGAGAAAAGCATTGGGGCTTCAGTTAGACTGAAAACTTTCACAAGTTGAGACATTAACTGAAATATCGAGGAGAAGCTCTTGGGAATTAACCGATATTATTATGCTCCCAGCGAACATTAACGAGCTACGCTCACAAAAGCGGGGTTCATCCTTCCAACGGAAATGACCAGAGAGAAGGTCTACTGCATTGTGCCAGCCTACACAAAAGGTTTGACCAACACAAACAGAAACCTGTTTACTACCCACCAAGCATCCATTAAATCTGGCTATACTCTCACAGCAGCAGACTGCTCTAGCTCCCACGGTATGCACATAGGATTCGTAAAATATGAAAAATATGTAAACTGTGACTGATATGAACGTATTCAGTTGCTCACTCCATTTATACCGGTGGACATTTACTAACTGCACCGTAAATTGAGGTGACAGAGATTCTGAGATTACCACAACCTTTACTAGCCAGATAGTGTTTCCAAATTGTTTTTCTGGGCATGAGAATTATAAATTTTGCTTGATAGTTACAGGGCTTGATTATCACTGCTTATGGAGATAGCCTTGATCTTATTATCACAGCACAGGTCTTACAATGTGGACGCTAGAAACATCCCATACATATAATAAACTTTCCTTTTTGTAATATCAGAGGCATAAAATACTTTTCTGATTACGACTTGTGTAAAGCAGGGAGTAGATTATATGAATGTGGCTTAGCGGTCTGTACGATTCCATTTTGCTACGAAAATAATGATTTACGAAAACGCCGATGAGACAGACATTCATATACACTATAATTTGTGTTAAGTAAGTGAAAAGGAGTTCGCGTAAGTAGCTGTGGATTAGAGGTATCCTACTTTTTTGTTACTTTGTCTGGAAGAACAAGGTTCGTATCCTTGTGATAGGAAAAATGTTCATATGGAGTACTTCACTTGCCTGGAACTAGAGACTGTAGCATGCAGTTCGTCTGCACTCTTGTCCCTAACTGGATCCCCACTGTGTCATTCGACACAGTGACATTGTTGATGATCCATTTTGCAGACGCGGTGTTACGTTCGACTGTCTAGTCAGTGTGTTTCAAGAAGAGCAGAGTATCTGACAAAGCAAACAACACAAAATAAAAAACAATTTCAAATGAACAGTGTCTTAAGACAAAGATAACTTATAGAAATAATTTCCATACCATCAGAGTAACATTGTACGATGGTGTGCTTAAAAGTAATGCTTCCAAATTTTTTATGCGAAAACTCTTAAACGTTTTTAAATGACACAACGTTATTGACATTATTATTTGTTCCTCATGTTCAGTTATTTATTTCTCAATAGAGTCACCCTGGTGACAAAACATTTCTATCAATGTGAACCAGTCTGATGATACCGTCAATGTAAAATTTGACTTCGTTGACGGTTCACAACCAGACCTTTGCTTGCACCGCTTCATCACGGTCAAAGTTAGTCCTGGAAGGTGTTCTTTAAGGTTTTGAAACAGATGAAAATCGAATGGGATCAAGTTAGGAGTGTATGGAGTATAGCAATGGCAGTCATCCGAGATGTCGCAGCACTCGATTGTGGTCTGGCATAGTATACCTAAGGACAGGGTGCTCCAAGTGTTGGTGAACTCTTCGAATTCGACACTCTATTGCAGCGCGCTGTTTCTCTGCTAACAGCACGATAGGTAGCAACAATCATTATGTTTAGGCCTCTGTTTTCGAAGCATGTATATAATTTGATCCAGAGATAATCATTAGAGTACTCTTAGTGATACTGACATAGTACATAGAGAAAAGAGGCAGATCTTTTTTGATATAAGAGTGGTTAACCTTTTTACATTGTTGTTGACATTTCAGGCATCACATTAATCACCGATTCTGACTTGTCAAAAGATGGAAACATTTATATGTGAAATCAGTGCCTCTGACTTAAGGAGTAATAGCCATATTTTATTTACCGGTCCGACGTTACCATAAATGCTCCTGTTCCTAGTAATGCAGACACGTTTCATAGTAAAGATGACTGCGGTGCTATTAAATGAATCGAAAAAGATAATTACGATGTGGCAGTTTCCTTTCAGTTCATCGGCACCTTCATTCTGTAACTTGAAGATGAGTAGTGTTAACAATTTAAGGACTATTGAGTGAATAATCGTTGCTGTTGTAACTCGACTGACAGAGAAATTGTCGGTAAACCTCTCATACTGTGACTCTGAGGTCCTATAGTTGCCGTAACAGTAATAATAATTGATCATGGCGAAGGCTAAGAAGAACTATGTACTATCATGACACATAAGATCTGAATGAAGGTGGTAATAAGTCCTATTAGCTGATTAACGACGCAACGCTATAAGAAAAATCAGTCAAAAGAAATAATTGGAAGTTATTACAGGAAGTAACGAAAGAATTCGATGTCCAGTTATTCTTATTACTTCTTTTGGTAAATAATAACTAGGTGCTCTGCTAACTTATACGGACTATTCACAAGAATAGGATGAGCGTTTTTGATTGTTTGAACTGTAATATCTACGATCCTCAGCTGTAACATTGCTAAATACCTTGTATCGAAGCCCTGAACCTTCAATTTCTTTCGCGAAACTTTGTTGTAAAAGGTTTCTGCATTGTCTTATCGAACAAAGCTAGTCCACTGTGCTGGACAGCGAATATTCACCACAATCGGAAGAAATATAGGGCGTGCCCCTACAGAGCGTAGTATGGTGTATAATGTTACAGAATACTCCGACGATTCATCAGATGGGTGACAACGCTTTTATCTATTAGGAATTATCGTCGTTGGAAGATAGTAAAGAAATTCAGAACCCACATGACAAAATGTCCACTTACTGTAATGAATTACAGCTATGATTGAATGTGGGTAAATATAAGAGAAAGAAGCCGAAATTATTAGATTGCAAGATCAGTGGTAACCTTCTGGAACGTCGTTTAACATTTTGGTTCAAATGGATCTGAGCACCATGCTACCCAACCTCTGAGGCCATCAGTCACCTAGAACGTAGAACCAATTAAACCTAACTAACCTAAGGACATCACGCACATCCATGCCCGAGGCAGGATTCGAACCTGCGACCGTAGCGGTCGCTCGGTAACATTTTGGAGAAAGACCTCAGTCACAGTGGTGGGGGCAGCGGGCGGTTGCTTGTACCACTTTTACCAACCATCGTAGCATCGTAACTATAAATGCAGTAAGTTGGTGTGACGTTTGATTTGAAACGATTAAGCCTCTTTAAATATTCTTAAAATACGGATTAAGAGATTGTAAAATTAGCCGATATAGAGAAAGTTTTACTGAACCATGCTTTTATTCCGAAAAATAAATAAATAAATAAATTGTAGAAGTCGCTGTTACAGATGCTTTTCTTGTTGTACGTTTCAAAACACTCAAGCATACACAGAGCTATATTACAATGTGTGTACCACCAGGACTTTCTTTTCAGCATGTTTTTCTCTTCTGACTCTTACTGACGGACGAAAGTAGTATTGATGTATAGCCTGCTTACACTCTTCGGTATGTTAATAATTTAATCATTTACTGACCCGTGTTACTTTATGTTCCTAAGTAAATAAGAAAGAAGAATAATGCTAGCCAAAAGAATGCAGTCACAGTTGTAACTGAATGTTATTGTACAGTTATCTACCATGTACAACAACAACCAAAACGGAAATGTTGTTAGAAGTTAAATTATTTACAGTAGCTACCTATAATTTTCAATAAAGAGCTAGTTGTATGAAATTTGAATAGCAAATTAATTAATTACTGTCGCCAGCCCATAAGAAACCAAAAGTTAAAAACTGTTAGTGACTGAATTGTAGCTGAAATTACGTAATAATTACAGGTCTCTAGGATGGTAGTAATGGGACGAAAATGCATACGCTCGAGCTGGAATCTGAAGGCCACGTATGACGAAATGAGTTTAAGCTAATTATAAATGCACTGAAATGACCTGCAATAAACAAATCAAAATAATGGTTACCTTCCAGTAACACGTCACCCAATTTGTACTGAATGACGTCACTCTATAAGGTTATCTGTTGTCAGGTTTTGTGAATTAAATACCCACAACTATTCACTGTTCCCTTGAAAAATGTTACCTTAGACAAGTTTGTTTTGATTTTATTAACTTACAACAAACATATTTGCAAGGCCAATGGTATGAAATTCAAACTCTCTAAATATTTTCAAATACACAACAAAAATTATAAAAGTCGTTTTAGTTTAAATTAGTATTTCCTGTTACTGACTGGATACAGTAGACGTAGTGCAATACACAAAGAACTTTAATTAGTACTGCATCTGGTTTCATGAAGTACTTGATTTTAATTAACTGTAAATGTAATTAATGTTCTGTTCATTGAATTAGCCTTTTCTCTTTGAACTGTGATTCTCTTGGTAATAATTGTGAAGCGATAGGACCCTTCTGATAGTTAATAAACTGGGATAAAGGCTTGACGTTACTGTGTGACGAGTTGCAGGTGGTGCAACGTAACACATTGTGTAACGACCATTATTGGCAGAGGGCTCTTTTTTGACAAAGAGCAACTTTTAATAATTTTGGCCTGTTCATCTTCATTGCTTTGTACTGTGCCCATATTTGTGCTCGTTCATCCATTCACAATACCTTGCCAGCTGACAACGCCATTTTGAGATCACTCTCCATTACGTCCTTAAGCAGGGCAAGTTTGCCTCCATACTTCACCATACTGGCACCTCTTTTTCACTCTGCTACTGACGCTGCGCTCGTTTCACAACAATTCCCCAAACGTGTTGTCACCGAATGACTGGCTGTCGATTTCCGTTAGCATTCCACAACGGGCCTTTCAAAAGATTTCATGCCCCGCATACTGGAGAGTATTATAATTATTGCTCTAATAAAATGCGACGAATGATTTATCTACGGTTAATGCCTTCCTATAAGTGTGCTCTCTTAGGAGTGAGCTACTATCGTCAATAATTTACAAAGAATGGAACAAATTTGTTTTAGAATTTGCCGTTTCAATCTAACACAGTATTCAAAATTTAACACAAACACATTACCTTATCATTAAGTGTCACCTAATAATGCTTCAACGATAGAAGCCTCCTAACAGAGTATTATAACCAAGACCAGAGTCTTATACACCTTGGTTAAGTGCTGGCGTAATGAATAACGTCGTGGATTTTGGAGTTCAAAGCCGTTGGTTCGCATCACGTTACATGCAATTCTTTTTTATGTTAACGTTGGTACCACGTTCTGTTACTTTCTTATGTATATAATACAAGTATGTCCTCCAACACTTGACGTTATTTGCTTTCAATCTGATCTGAGAACGAAGGACGAAATAAATATTTATGGGTTTTCGAGTATGTGATTAGGCAGGGACCTAAGAGGAGAGCTTAAATTGTTGCGTCTGGAACGGGCAAGAATAAAATTCATATTTTTCCTTCCCACAAATATTTAGCTCTTTATTTGCGGATGTATAGAGATTTCCGAGAGTGTGGGCAGGCTGGAACCTACGAGTACAGCTTTAAATGCAGGTACTAAAACGAGCTGCAGTAGAACGTATTTATTTTTCTCACAAATATTTGCCTCATTATTTCCGAATATGTAGCGACTTCCGAGAGTGTAGTTAGATAGAGACCTAACAGGAGAGCTCAAATTGCTGCGAGTGACTCGAGGAGGAATAATATTCATATTATTCCTTATCAAAAAGTCGGTAGCCGATCATGCGGTCGTCGATATTGCGTGTGACATCAAAATGACGCCACGATTATTTGTGAAACAAGCATTACCCGCAAACCTTCGTACTCAACGATGCTATTGTCAACTTTTAAGCAGTCTTCGTTACTACGCCAAAGTTTTTACAATATTACTTTTCAAAAGATTTTTCATAGTTATAGTACAGTCTTCAAAGAGTGAAATTGACAAAATTGATAAATACGAGCATGTACAAGAAATTATTTTAAAATTATAAAATTAATTAACGGAAATATTATGAAGCTCTGTGTTGTATTATAGACGTTGCATAGAGCAGCAACGTACAAGGCACTTATTTTAGTACTGCTAGGTCTACATCGTAACCAATAGAGATAGCACAATGGCAGCTACGAAGTCTTACGCACTGCACGAGCAGGACTCGGGAGGCGCCCGCCTGTCTAACTGCCGTTGCAGAGGTCCTTTCATAGCGAAAGTGTTAAGTACTGCGGGATAGTATTACTAAGAATCAATAAATTACTAAACCAACACGTAAAATAGGTGGTAGGAAGCCGAATAGGAGACTTAAATTTGTTAGAAGGGTTCTGGGAACGTGTAGTACATGCGTAAAGGAAACTACACACAGACAGCTAGTGCGATTTGCAGAGGCGTTCAGAATACTTTCGGAACATTTGGAAAAATAGATGTCTTCGTCACCATGTCCCGTTGAATACATTTAGAGAACCAGTATTCGAGAAAGACTTTGCCATCATCATACACAATCAAAAAAAGTTTTGCATCATCCCAGTTCTCAGAACTCCTGATGATACGCGTCGACTGTGGATATTGTATCACAGACACAGTCCCACCATGAATGAGCAGCGCCTATAGACGGAGGGAGTCCGATAGGCGATGAGTTCCAGTCATTCTATCAGGTAAGAGGTACATGGCTCGTGTTGTTCGCCTAGACGTTCAATACCGCGGTTCGATCGCGTCCGAATTGTTACTTTGTGCCAGGAAGGGCTCTCAACAAGGGAAGTGTCCAGGCGTCTCCGAGTGAACCAAAGCGGACTTGGAGGAGATACAGAGAGGCAGGAACTGTCGTTGACATGCCTCGCTCAGGCTGCCCCTGGGCTACTACTGCAGTGGGTGACCGCTACTTACGGATTATGGCTCGGGGGAACCCTGACAACAACGCCACCATGTAGAATAATGCTTTTTGTGCAGCCACAGGACGTCGCGTTACGACTCAAACTGTGCGCAATAGACTACATGAAGCGCAACTTCACTCCCGACGTCCATGGCGAGGTCCATCTTTGCAACCAAGACACCATGCAGCGCGGTACAGAGGGCCCCAACGACATAACGAATGGACCGCTCAGGATTGGCGTCACGTTCTGTTCACCGAGAGTGTCGCATATGCCTTCAACCAGACAATCGTCGTAGACGTGTTTGGAGGCAACCCGGTCAGGCTGAACGCCTTAGACACACTTCCCAGTGAGTGCAGCAAGGTGAAAGTTCCCTGCTGTTTTGGGCTGGCATTATGTGGGGCCAACGTACGCCGCTGGTGGTCATGGAAGGCGCCGTAAGGACTGTACGAAAAGTGAATGCCATCCTCCGACCGATAGTGCAACCATATCGGCAGCATATTGACGAGGCATTCGTCTTCATGCGTCGCCACCGTGCATACCTTGTGAATGACTTCCTTCAGGATAACGACATCGCTAGACTAGAGTGGCCAGCATGTTCTCTAGACGTGAATCCTATCTTACATGCCTGGGATAGACTGAAAAGGGCTGTTTAAGGACGACGTGACTCACCAACAACTCTGAGGGATCTACGCCGAATCGCCGTTGAGGACTGGGACGATCTAAACCAACAGTGCCTTGATGAACTTGTGGATAGTATGCCACGATGAATACAGGCATGCATCAATGCAGGAGACGTGCTACTTGGTATTAGAGGTACCGGTGCGTACAGAAATCTGGACCAACACCTCTGAAGGTCTCCCTGTATGGTGGTACAACATGCACTGTGTGGTTTTCATGAGCAATAAAAAGGACGGAAATAATGTTTAGGCTGATCTCTATTCCAATTTTCTGTACAGTTTTCGGAACTCTCGGAACTGAGGCGACGGAAAACTTTTTTTTGATGGGTGTATGTCACGTATAGAAGTCACAAAAAAAAAAAACGTTGCGTTAGAACCAGCATGTTATGATCACTTTCACCGCGAGATTGAATACCATCTGGTCATGCTGCAGTTACACAACAGCCTAAGGAAAGTATAAAAGCAATGAAGAGACGAATGGTAATCATAATAGCAACGATACGGTCCGCAAAGGTAGAAGTCCATTGCTGTGGTCTGGCGCTTTTTGGAAAGAGCATCTCGAAAACGGCGAACTTGTTCGGCTGTTGCCGTGTTAAGTCCAGTCCACACTGGGACTAAGTGCTGCGCTGCTTTTTTGAGTGGCTGAACCGAGTCAATCGACGACGCTGCTGCTATTCCGACGTCCAACATATCCCCATGTCACCGCAGCGCACTTAGGGGCTAAAGTTATACGAGATTTGAATCCCATCGAAAGGAGAACTTCGGTTCTGTCCGGCTCGTAATCGTCGTCTAGCATGGTTCTACTTTATATGCTCCAATATGAGGGGTACTATAATTACGATCTTCAAATAAACAATTGCTTGTGGTACTTCACACATATCGAATACAGGAAAGGCATTAAAATGTTTGTCAAAAAAGTTTGGCGTTTTAATAGCGGAATTGTAAAAAAAAAAAAAAACACTTTTTGAGAAGACAGTTTCAACGGGAACGCCACAAGTTAGAGGAAAGTAGGAAGAGTGGAACTTCTCCTGAAAATTTTCATGGTTTGGATTTGAGACTGTGATGTTTCTCGAGCTTGGAAATCAATTTAGAGGTAGTCGTAGCACTGATTTACAAGAGTATAAGGTCAGTGAATATAAAATTAATAACTGTTACGAACTTCAAATCACACTTTTTTTTTGGAAATACACATCAAGCAGTTTATATATATGTTTTTTTTTCAAATCATTTCATCCTGCCGATGCACTGATTCTTCAGTTGATACAAAGTAATTTCTAAATTCATTTATGAGTTTCTGCACTTTTTGTGGAGATCTGTTCGGTATGGTTTTTAGTCCTAGAAGTTGTGATTCTTGTAGTTATAATCTCCACGCTCCATGTACAAAGTTCCCATCAGAATCTTCCTTGTCCAAAAGGGCCAGGTAGAGTGCATTTTTTTTTACAGTATCGTAAAAAAGTTACGCAAACAGGCACTTTCAAGGGTCACTGCCTGAATTTTACTGGAATATAGTGCTACAGCTTCCAGTAAAACCCGAAATTTTGCAGCCCATATCCCCAAAAACATTTTCAATAATATGGTAGGCTCGGATTAGGTGGTCATTAAATATTCTATCAGAACGTGACAATGATCGGTTGTTGCCGCCAGGGTGCGGTTTCATCAGATCTCCTAACAGAGGAAACGCGTCATCTGCCACAAACACGAGTAGGACGGGATTTAGCATGCCGGGATGGCAGAGCGGTTCTAGGCGCTACAGTCTGGAACCGCGCGACCGCTAGGATCGCAGGTTCGAATCCTGCCTCGGGCATGGATGTGTGTGATGTCCTTAGGTTAGTTAGGTTTAAGTAGTTCTAAGTTCTAGGGGACTGATGACCACAGCAGTAAAGTCCCATAGTGCTCAGAGCCATTTTGAACCAATTTCGTCTACCATTCTTCTGTTTGAGAATTTCCATATTCCAATAGCACATCCTACACAGGACAGAAAATCTTCCTCTGTTTTCTTCAAACTAAATTATTAATATCGTCTCTCAATACTGCTCAGGGCAATGAGGTGGACGACGCAAACCTAATGTTTGATTATTTATTTGTTCATAAAGCTTTGAGTATTTAATGGCTCCTCTGTCACAAATTCTTCATTGAGCCCTACAGCCAGGCACAGTGACCGTTGCAGCAAACACATCAAATCTGATGAACCCCTTATAATAAATAAAAAGCCAACGTATTTACACTGTTTTCTAGAGATTCAATCTGCAGTTTATTTTCAAAAATCACAAGTAAAAGCGAAACAGGTAGACCCGCGTAGGCTTGTTTCCGAAAAATTTCGAGCAAAACTGCGCCTTGTAGTGTGGACAGGTCGAATCGTTGAATCGGGGCAGCCCGGCAACAATGGCTCGCAACATTGATTCGATGTCGGCTAGGCTTTACTGTAGTGAGCATCCATGGAAAGTTGTTAAAGGACGGCGAAGCAGCGAGTAGGCGACGAGATGCTGGTCGTCAATGTCTTACCACAGAATGTGGCTGCGTGAAACTTGCTTGTTTTGTAATGCAGGACAAGCGTCGACCTATGGCAGGTTTGGTGGCACAGGGCAATGCTCGTGCAGGCGCAAGTGTTTGGGAGAACACCGTTCAGCACGTATTGCTGTAAACTAGACTCCATAGCAGACGACCCTACGTGTTTCTACGTTCACCCAACGACGTCATTAATCACAACTCTAGTGGGCATTGCGAGGTAATCGAGACCGGACCGCCATCAATAGAACCATATCGCCTGGTCGAATGAAACAGATTTCTTGAGGAACGCGTCCAACTGAACGGCTGCTCCAAACACGCAACGTGCCACGTGAGAGTGCGCTCCTCTGTCTAGTGGCCCCGTTGGGCCATTCCGTACCAGCCTGTCGCTATTTCACCCTCTGGCAACGGCGTCGTTCGGATGCGGTACTGTGAGGCATGGGGACAGCACATCTCTCTTTTCCGGCCAATGTCAGCTTCCCACACATTGTAACCGCTACGGATGTGGATGACGAGTGCAGTGGGGGCTGTATTACGATAACGGGGACCCTGTCAAAATGGTTCAAATGGCTCTGAGCACTATGGGACTTAACATCTGAGCTCATCAGTCCCTTAGAACTTAGAACTACTTAAACCTAACTAACCTAAGGGCATCACACACTTCCCTGCCCGAGGCAGGATTCGAACCTGCAACCGTAGCAGTCAAGCGGTTCCGGACTGAAGCGCCTAGAACCGCACGGCCACCGCGGCCGCCGGGCCTTGTCACCTGTGGACTACCTTCATCTGTTGATACTTGACATCTTCTACGGCGACGGTATCCTACAGCAGGATAACTATGTCAGAAGGCCAGAATCCCACTACAGTCCTTTGAGGAGGATAATAGTGAATTATAGTTCTTGTCTTGGCTACCAAATTTCTTTGATCTGGACCTGTTGTAAAATATCTGGTATGTTATCGGGCGCCAGCTCCGCTACCACAAACCAACAGTCCGTAATTTACGGGCAATGCGTGACCGTTGCGTAGGCATCTGGTACCACATACCTCCGGAAAACTACCAAGGACTTGTCGAATCCATGCAAGCCAGACTCGATGCTGTATTTGGAAAAAAGCGACATTTTGTCTATGGAGTGCTTGATTAATTATTTTGTAAATTTTTTTATAATATTTATAGACGCAATCACATGTTTATGACAGTCATAACCGGTTACAGCCATACAATGACCATCATGAGATTCTAAAGGCGACATAGACTGAACACAGGTTCATGCGTTGTTAAACTCTGTTCCAGGACAATACCCGCCCATATGTTGATAAGATTGTTTAGGATATTCTGTAGATTTTTCGCTGCTGTATTGAATTTCAAAAGGGAGCCAACATGATTAACCTCTGTCGTGACCATGGTAAATATAAGAGGCAGACAGTAGAAAATGAGTCACTTTATTATTTCAAAAGTAGTACCATAGATGTTAATTCATTTAGCTCATTGTGACACAAGACGGTCAATGCCTTCATAGCAAAATGTTTGCTTCTGCCTAATGAAACATGATAATATCTAGCCGTGCACCTCTTCGTCCGAAGCATATCGACGCCCACGAATGTCTTTCTTGTAAAAAGGCTTCGCAGACAAACTTCTGCAGAGTAGCCGAAAAAACAGGCACGCCAGCCTCGAGAAAGTCATGATGACCTTTTTCTTTGACTGCAATGACCCGCTGCTTATTGACTTTCTGGAATACAGTGGCACAATTAACGCACGGCGGTCCGTAGAGACTTTTCAAAAAATGGTTCAAATGGCTCTGAGCACTATGGGACTTAACTTCTGAGGTTATCAGTCCCCTAGAACTTAGAACTACTTAAACCTAACTAACCTAAAGACATCACACACATCCATGCCGAGGCAGGATTCGAACCTGCGACCGTAACAGTCGCGCGGTTCCAGACTGTAGCGCCTAGAACCGCTTGGCCACTCTGGCCGGCGAGTCTTTTCACAAACTGAAGAGCGCCATCAAGTCTAAACGCCCAGAAATGTTGTCGGACGACAAGATTCTGTTCCAGATAATTATAGCCCACATGTTCCTAGATTGTTCGGTTCTAGGCGCTACAGTCTAGAACCGCGTGACCGCTACGGTCGCAGGTTTGAATCCTGCCTCGGGCATGGATGTGTGTGATGTCCTTCGGTTAGTTAGGTTTAAGTAGTCCTACGTTCTAGGGGACTGATGACAACAGCAGTTAAGTCCCATAGTGCTCAGAGCCATTTGAACCATTTTTGAACCTAGATTGTTTCGAATATTCTGAAGAGCTTTCGCTGGGAAACCCTTATACGTCACCGATGCAGTCCCGATATCTGCCATGCGATTTCTATATTTTTAGATATCATGGTTCCGTAGACAACCGTAAAAAATTTTCAGTGAAGGCGCTGACGGTTTTGTCTCACAGTGGGATAAATTTATTAACACTTATGGCCTTTACTTTTGAAATAATAAGCAGTTAGCTTAGTTTTTGCATCTGTCTCGTTTTATTTGCTGTCCATTATATACACTGACGAGCCAAAACATTGTGACCACCTTCTTAATAGCTTGTTGGGTCATCCGTGTAAGACAATGTAAGTAGGCTGTTTAGGTTTTTATGTTGGCAACGCCATGTAGCGCTCTATATGAAAGTCACTGACTGTGCTGTGTGCAGTCTGTGGCTGGTTTGCATTGTTGGAATTTGCTATTGTAGTGTTGGGCAGTTGGCTGTTAACAGCGCGTAGCGTTACGCAGTTGGAGGTGAGACGCCAGAAGTGGTGGATGTGGTGAGAGAGATGGCGGAGTTTTGAGAGCAGATGATCTGCACGTGTGTCCATCAGAGACAGTAAATTTGTAAGACTGGATGTGATGAAATATATTATGAGTTTTGAACACTATTAAGGTAAATACATTGTTTGTTCTCTATCAAAATATTTCATTTGCTAACTGTGCCTGTCAGTAGTTAGTGCCTTCAGTAGTTAGAATCTTTTATTCAGCTGGCAGTATTGGCGCACGCTGTATTGCAGTAGTTCGAGTAACGAAGATTTTTTTGAGGTAAGCGATTCATGAAAGGCATAGGTTATTGTTAGTCAGGGCCATTCTTTGGTAGTGAAAGTCAGATTGCTTTGCACTAAAAATATTGTGTGTCAGTTTAGTGTTGATCAGAATAAGTAAAGAGACTAATGTCTGAGTACGTTCAGCTTTGCTCAGCTGTTTGAAAATCAAATAACGTAGAGGTTTATCAGCACAGTAATTCAATAATTTTTATAAGGGGACGTCTCAGCAATATGTCTTCGATAACGCGGATCAGTCTTGCTCCCGTAGTCTAGGGGTAGCGTCTTTGATTCATAATCAAAACGTCTTCAGTCCCGGGTTCGATCCCCGCCACTGCCTAAATTTTGAAAAATAATCAGCATTGGAGGCCGAAGACTTCCAGTATAAGAAGTCAGCCTCATTCTGCCAACGGCCTTGTCAAAGAGGGCGGAGGAGCGGACAGAGGTTCAGGACACTCTCTTGTCCTAGGAGTGGGAAACTGCCCATAAAGGTGGATGAATAAGCAATGATCAACGACATGAGGATGCAGAAGGCAATGGAAACCACTGCATTAAAGACACGTAACGTGTATCGACAGGACATGTGGCCTGTAGTTGAAGAAGTGTCATGATGATCTCTCTATTGGCAAAAGATTCAGGAGTAGTCCCCCATTCGGATCTCCGGGAGGGGACTGCCAAGGGGGAGTTTACCATGAGAAAAAGATTGAATAATCAACGAAAGGATAATGTTCTACGAGTCGGGGCGTGGAATGTCAGAAGCTTGAACGTGGTAGGGAAACTAGAAAATCTGAAAAGGGAAATGCGAAGGCTCAATCTAGATATAGTAGGGGTCATTGAAGTGAAGTGGAAGGAAGATAAGGGTTTCTGGGCAGATGAGTATTGGGTAATATCAACAGCAGCAGAAAATGGTATAACAGGTGTAGGATTCGTTATGAATAGGAAGGTAGGACAGAGGTTGTGTTACTGTGAACAGTTCAGTGACCGGGTTGTTCTAATAGAATCCACAGCAGACCAACACTGACAACGATAGTTCAGGTATACATGCCAACGTCGCAAGCTGAAGATGAACAGATAGAGAAAGTGTATGAGGATATTGAAAAGGTAATGCAGTATGTAAAGTGGGACGAAAATCTAATAGTCATGGGCGACTGGAATGCAGTTGTAGGGGAAGGAGTAGAAGAAAAGGTTACAGGAGAATATGGGCTTGGGACAAGGAATGAAAGAGGAGAAAGACTAATTCAGTTCTGTAACAAGTTTCAGCTAGTAATAGCGAATACCCTGTTCAAGAATCACAAGAGGAGGAGGTATACTTGGAAAAGGCCGTGAGATACGGGAAGACTTCAATTAGATTACATCATGGTCAGACAGAGATTCCGAAATCAGATATTGGATTGTAAGGCGTACCCAGGAGGAGATAGATCACAATATAGTAGTGATGAAGAGTAGGCTGAAGTTCAAGACATAAGTCAGGAATTATCAATACGCAAAGAAGTGGGATACGGAAGTCCTAAGGAATGACGAGATACGTTTGAAGTTCTCTAACGCTATAGATACAGCAATAAGAAATAGCGCAGTAGGCAGCACAGTTGAAGAGGAATGGACATCTCTAAAAAGGGTCATCACAGAAGTTGGGAAAGAAAACATAGGTACAAAGAAGGTAGCTACGAAGAAACCATGGGTAACAGAAGAAATACTTCAGTTGATTGATGAAAGGAGGAAGTACAAACATGTTCCGGGAAAATCAGGAATACAGAAATACAAGTCGCTGAGGAATGAAATCAATAGGAAGTGCATGGAAGCTAAGACGAAATGGCTACAGGAAAAATGTGAAGACATCGAAAAAGATATGATTGTCGGAAGGACAGACTCAGCATACAGGAAAGTCAAAACAACCTTTGGTGACATTAAAAGCAACGGTGGTAACATTAAGAGTGCAACGGGAATTCCACTGTTAAATGCAGAGGAGAGAGCAGACAGGTGGAAAGAATACATTGAAAGCCTCTATGAGGGTGAAGATTTGTCTGATGTGATAGAAGAAGAAACAGGAGTCGATTTAGAAGAGATTGGGGATCCAGTATTAGAATCGGAATTTAAAAGAGCTTTGGAGGACTTACGGTCAAATAAGGCAAAAGGGATAGATAACATTCCATCAGAATTTCTAAAATCATTAGGGGAAGTTGCAACAAAACGACCATTCACGTTGGTGTGTAGAATATATGAGTCTAGCGACATACCATCTGACTTTCGGAAAAGCATCATCCACACAATTCAGAAGACGGCAAGAGCTGAAAAGTGCGGGAATTATCGCACAACCAGCTTAACAGCTCATGCATCGAAGCTGCTTACAAAAATAATATACAGAAGAATGGAAAAGAAAATTGAGAATATGCTAGGTGACGATCAGTTTGGCTTTAGGAAAAGTAAAGGCACGAGAAGCAATTCTGACGTTACAGCTAGTAATGGAAGCAAGGATAAAGAAAAATCAAGACACGTTCATAGGATTTGTCGTCCTGGAAAAAGCGTTCGACAATATAAAATGGTGCAAGCTGTTCGAGATTCTGAAAAAAATAGGGGTAAGCTATAGGGAGAGACGGGTCATGTACAATATGTACAACAACCAAGAGGGAATAATAAGAGTGGACGATCAAGAACGAAGTGCTCGTATTAAGAAGGGTATAAGACAAGGCTGAAGCCTTTCGCCCCTACTCTTCAATATGTACATCGAGGAAGCAATGATGGAAATAAAAGAAAGGTTCAGGAGTGGAATTAAAATACAAGGTGAAAGGATATCAATGGTACGATTCGCTGATGACATTGCTATCCTGAGTGAAAGTGAAGAAGAATTAAATGATCTGCTGAACGGAATGAACAGTCTAATGAGTACACAGTATGGTTTGAGAGTAAATCGGAGAAAGACGAAGGTAATGAGAAGTAGTAGAAATGAGAACAGCGAGAAACTTAACATCAGGATTGATGGTCACAAAGTCAATGAAGTTAAGGAATTCTGCTACCTAGGCAGTAAAATAATCAATTACGGACGGAGCAAGGAAGACATGAAAAGCAAACTCGCTATGGCAAAAAAGGCATTTCTGGCCAAGAGAAGTCTACTAATATCAAATACCGGCCTTAATTTGAGGAAGAAATTTCTGAGGTTGTACGTCTTGAGTACAGCATTGTATGGTAGTGAAACATGGACTGTGGGAAAACCGGAACAGAGGAGAATCGAAGCATCGGAGATGTGGTGCTACAGACGAATGTTGAAACTTAGGTGGACTGATAAGGTAAGGAATGAGGAGGTTCTACGCAGAATCGGAGAGGAAAGGAGAGGAAAACACTGATAAGGAGAAGGGACAGGATGATAGGACATCTGCTAAGACATGAGGGAATGACTTCCATGGTGCTAGAGGGAGCTGTAGAGGGCAAAAACTGTAGAGAAGACAAAGATTGGAATACGTCAAGCAAATAATTGAGGACGTAGGTTGCAAGTGCTACACTGAGATGAAGAGGTTAGTACTGGAAAGGAATTGGTGGCGGGCCGCATCAAACCAGTCACTAGACTGATGAAAAAAAAAAAAAAAAAAAAAATGCGTATCATCGAATCTAGTGTTCGTTGGTAGATTTGTGAAGCAATCTGGCACCATGTGTCTACGTACAAGTAATGTAATTCCCGTAAATAAGTGCCGCTGATTTGTTTAGGCCATGGTAGCGCTCGCTGGCGACCCAAATGGGAACCATTGGATTTACATAAGGCGAATTTGGTGGGAAAGACATCAACGTGATTTCACTTTCCTCGCCTCCACTGTAGCTCGATTGTGGCTTCGATACACGGACTGCTGAAAGATGAGATCGTCGTCAGGGAAGACATTAAACTTGAAGGGATGCAGGTGGTCCGCAGCTGACATGGGGTATCGATTACTACCACAAACTGTATGCAAATGCAGGAGAAAGTCTATCATAGCCTATTACTGCTCCCACCAGCCTGCGTCAGTGGTGCGGTGCACATTTGGAGCAGCCGTTCTCTTGGTGGACGGCATTTATGGAGACGACTATCGACCTGATGTAGCAAAAACGTGATTCATCCTACGAGCCGACACGGTTGTGCAGATCCACGGTCAAATCTCGATGATCCTGGGCTCACCGCAATCGTAAATGACGAAGTCTTTGGGCCATCATGTGACCTCACAGAGGTCGTTTATTACGGAGCCCATTGTTCAACAATCTGCGCTGAAACACATTGTGCGTCCACCAGCATTGTGCTTTTACGCCAGAGGTGCCACAGATAGCCATGTACCCTACTTTACAGACCAGACAAGCCTCCAAAGCCCACATTCTGTGAGAAGTTGTGGAAGTCCAACCACTTAGTGCCTAGGAGTAGTTTCACTGCCCATCTACTACTTTCCGTACCTGCTCATGACGGTGGCACGTGGACATTCGATCGGCTTCGCGGTTTTCGAGATACTCGTTCACAGACTCTGTATAATAATAGTCTGCCCTTTGGGAAAGTCGATTATCTAAGTGGATATCTCCATTTTCAGCGCCTTCGCTAGGGTAACCCCCACCCGTTTCTGCTCGATTTACATGCCTTTCTTACTGCGTTACCTGCCCGCAACGCCACCAGGAGGTATCCAAGCCGGCTGCTGTGGCCGAGCGGTTCTAGGTGCTTCAGTCCGGAACGGCGCTGCTGCTACGGTCGCAGGTTCGAGTCCTGCCTCGGGAATGGATGTGTGTGATGTCCTTAGGTTAGTTAGGTTTAAGTAGTTCTATGTCTAGGGGACTAATGACCTCAGATGTTAAGTCCCATAGTGCTTAGAGCCATTTGAACCATTTTTGAGCTATCCAACGTTGCAGTGAGCGGTGGTCATAATGTTTTGGCTGATCAATGTATATACCGCTGGTGAAGAACTGGAATCATCACGCATAATTATTTTTCTCCTGGTTCGTTGGTATGAATATTTACCACCCCTTACCTCATGGTAGACTTTTGTAATAACACACGCAGCATTCAGCAGATTCTTTCATTGCTCTGTCCAAAGCGTACCTACTGACATATCTACACTCCTGGAAACGGAAGAAAGAACACATTGACACCGGTGTGTCAGACCCACCATACTTCCTCCGGACACTGCGAGAGGGCTGTACAAGCAATGATCACACGCACGGCACAGCAGACACACCAGGAACCGCGGTGTTGGCCATCGAATGGCGCTAGATTCGCAGCATTTGTGCACCGCCGCCGTCAGTGTCAGCCAGTTTGCCGTGGCATACGGAGCTCCATCGCAATCTTTAACACTGGTAGCATGCCACGACAGCGTGGACGTGAACCGTATGTGCAGTTGACGGACTTTGAGCGAGGGCGTATAGTGGGCATGCGGGAGGCCGGGTGGACGTACCGCCGAATTGCTCAACACGTGGGGCGTGAGGTCTCCACAGTACATCGATGTTGTCGCCAGTGGTCGGCGGAAGGTGCACGTGCCCGTCGATCTGGGACCGGACCGCAGAGACGCACGGATGCACGCCAAGACCGCCACAATCAGGAATGCATACGACCGAGGCACACAGGGCCAACACCCGGCATCATGGTGTGGGGAGCGATCTCCTACACTGGCCGTACACCTCTGGTGATCGTCGAGGGGACACTGAATAGTGCACGGTACATCCAAAACGTCATCGAACCCACCGTTCTACCATTCCTAGACCGGCATGGGAACTTGCTGTTCCAACAGGACAATGCACGTCCGCATGTATCCCGTGCCACCCAACGTGCTCTAGAATGTGTAAGTCAACTACCCTGGCCAGCAAGATCTCCGGATCTGTCCCCCATTGAGCATGTTTGGGACTGGATGAAGCGTCGTCTCAGGCGGTCTGCACGTGCAGCACGAACGCTGGTCCAACTGAGGCGCCAGGTGGAAATGGCATGGCAAGCCGTTCCACAGGACTACATCCAGCATCTCTACGATCGTCTCCATGGGAGAATAGCAACCTGCATTGCTGCGAAAGGTGGATATACACTGTACTAGTGCCGACATTGTGCATGCTCTGTTGCCTGTGTCTATGTGCCTGTGGTTCTGTCAGTGTGATCATGTGATGTATCTGACCCCAGGAATGTGTCAATAAAGTTTCCACTTCCTGGGACAATGAATTCACGGTGTTCTTATTTCAATTTCCAGGAGTGTATTTCATTGTTATGCTTTGAAAACCTTTCGTTACTTAAATGGCTAAAATAGAGGTCATGATGTTTCGGGGTTAAAAAAGTGGTTATAATATTTTGGCTCATCATTTCATAGATGGCCGTTTTTACCTCGTTCTACAAGCGAACATAATCACGCCTTTGCTATAAGGAAATTGGTCATTCCCTGACGTCACTCGACATTCAGAAATAGTAGTCTCCGAAAAAATAGAAGAGTATTGCAGAACCTATTACTTAAAAGAGAAATCTGATACCGAGATTAACTCGTACGTCTACGCTTCTTAATTCCACTAGTGGAAAACACATCTTTTACTTGCCCCGTTTACTTATGAAGCTGCAAACACGTACGCCTTCATACTCAGCGCAGGTGCTGTAAAAGTGATACGTTATTCCAACTGTGGCACCAGTCTCGGAGAGTAACTGCTATCATCAATCGTTTGAGACCGGAACCATAAAAGGTAGGATTTTATTCGGCGTGCAGTGGCTCTCACGCTCGTAAGTTGTTCGCAACGGCAACACTTGCCTCATCTAAACTTTGAAAATCTTCCCCTCGGTATCTGAAAAAGTTATGGTGTTGACGCTTCCATACTTCGTGTTACTTATTATGTCATTTGTTCTTTTTCCTAAATGCCGTGGCACTCCCGAGCAGCAACATTTCACGAAACTTTTAAAGAAAACTGCTCCTCTGCGTTGCGAACTACGCATTCTTATATTCCTTGACCAATGAACAGCTGGTAGTTTTCTATAAAGAGTACTCTGTCAGTATACGTATCAGTTAAGGAGATATTAATATGTAGCTCGATTTGGCGTTTCACTTATTCTTTTATTTCAGGACACTGATGACATATATAAAGATATATACTTCTAGAGTTTTTACATAAGTACACCATTATATCGCCTGAAATTACTTCCCTTATGATTCGATGGCTGGTTGTCGTTGATTTGCGTAAAGGAATTGTCAGATATTGGTTCAGTACAAGAAACATTAGTATTTAAAAAATTACTGCATAACTCGTTTCTGGTCTGTGTCTTCCCCGACCTCAACATTGTTTCATATTTTCTGTTTGTGGGATGAAATAATGGCCATTGTTTCCAACAGTACTGTTGGAATAAGTCGTGTTAATGTTTCCACATATCTTTACTTGTTCTTAGGTATCCGGTATATTGAAAAATTGCAAGTGACTTTATTTTATAGTTCAGTGAGATAAAGCAAAGCCTTCGCTGACTTTATTTTTTTGTCGAAGCTAAGTTTCTCATAAGTTTATTTAAGTGCTGTAGACGGTTTGAGCTATTAGCATGGAAACAATATATAAACCAAATAATCTGTTAGTTATTCTTGTCGTGAAGGGTTAAAAAGTCGTAATGTGCATGAAAATGACGAAAAGGAAACCGTGGATTTCAGCTAAGTTGTCATCCTGTCAAGTATTCCTCTATCCCCTCCAGAAATACCTTGTCCAAAATGGAACACAACGACTGACAAGCAATTTGCTGTAGATACAAGTTGAATGCAGAATTGCATTAACAATGGAAACGCAATTTCCTGTCTCGATTGTGCTGTTTTTAGCGGCAGAACAGACCTGACGGATGAAATGGTGACGTTCGCTGCGCATAGCGCCTGCATCGGCGTTCATTACGCTGAAGCGAAAACAAAGTGTTTTTCACTTGACGTGGCTACTCACCATTTAATGAGGATGTAGCATACTGGCCTCCCAATTTCAGTAGCTCGCGTTTATTGTCTGTGTTTCATGCCATATTTTGGACAAAGCATTCATTCCATCGTGTTACATTCATAGTGTTTTCTACAATGGTTTATAGGCTCTGCAAAATTGCCACGTTGCTAGGGTAGTACTAAAACATCTAGTTAAACAAATGCTTTCTCTTTTGGCTTGAAGAGAAGATAGCTTTTAGTAGAAAATCTTTAACTGTTTTAAAGTCCAACGTGATTCCGCATTCTTATGACACCCTAGATTAGATGGAAATCATTTAGTGACACAAGGTACTTATACATTTTTTTAAGTTAAGGACTCAGCCGATAAAAAAAGTGTATGCATTGAATAAATTTTGCATGAAAGGGTTCTGTTGAATCTTGTTGTACCGGTATCTGAGGTGGCCAATAAATACAATCAGACATCTGCAGTAATGAGCACTCAATAATTATGTACGCATAAGTACTCAGCCACACATACTTTGAATGCTGAAGGTCCTTTTGTCGTGCTGAGCTGTATACAAATGATGACAATGTCCTTGATAGAACCAAATATTCTTGACTGTAGATACAGTTAAATAAGGCTCTGAATATTAGAAATGTTCAATAGCATCGTGTTACGTATTGTCCTCTATGCAGTCTTCCACACTAATTTTCATAAGTATTTAGATACTCGATAAGGGATAACATTTTTTGTTACTGCTTTTTATCTGTTTGTTAAGGCGGGACCATCACCCTTGCGACTCTTCATGCGTTGTTGAAACAGAGTAGTTCGGTTTTAATTTTTCTTTATTAACTTACTTACACATTGTGGATGAATGGGTGGGGGTGGGGATGGGGGGAGAAGGGACAGCCTGTATGGGTCTTGAGAACCCACAGCCGACCTTCAACCTAGACCTAGTCTGGAAGAGCTTAGCATCTCCGTCTAAATCATGTCCGCGATGAGGATGAGTGGAATTTTGAACCGGTGATCCGTTTCTGGGAGGATGGTCCGAGAGGCAGGTGGTGGATCCAGCGAAGAATCCTGTTCTGGACGTTTGCAGGTTGATGAGTTGCGCGTCTGATGCAATCTCCCAGGCAGTGCTGCTATAGAAGAGGGTAGGGAGAACAGTTGCCTGGTATAACCGTATTTTGCCGGCCGCTGGTGGCCGAGCGGTTCTGGGCGCTTCAGTCTGGAACCGCGCGACCGCTACGGTCACAGGTTCGAATCCTGCCTCGGGCATGGATGTGTGTGATGTCCTTAGGTTAGTTAGGTTTAAGTAGTTCTATGTTCTAGGGGACTGATGACCTCAGATACTAAGTCCCATAGTGCTCAGAACCATTTGAACCATAACCGTATTTTTGTGCGCTGATGTCAATCATGGCAAACAACAAGGCACTGAGGGCTTGCGCCATCTGTAGACACTTTCACCATTTGCCGTGGATGTGTTTGGAGAAGTATGTTTGTGGATTCGAAGTGACCCCCAGGTATTCAACGCCAGAGGACCTAGGTTTTACAATGTCGGCCGTTTCCGCGAGAAACAAACCGCCGTTGACTTGCGTCCCTTTTCTATCATTTTGTTTGTGCCACACCATTGTGTGACTCTGCGTAGCTGCCGTTGAAGCAGTGCTTTGTTGGCAAAATGCTGTCTGCCAGATGCGAAGAGAGCGGTATCATCCGCATACTGGGCAAGCTGGATTTGCCTTTCTAAAGGAAGGTTGATGAACAGTGTCGGCCACAACACAGATCCTAGCTGGTGACCAGAAGACAAGGTCTTCAGTCTCGAACTATGCCCTTCAATGGGGACGTAGGCTATGCGATCCTGAAGGAAACTCAATGAAGCGAACATCTGGTATCGTCGTTTGAATTAACATCGTCTGAAGAAGTTTCGCTTTCTAGATTGTGGTCGCGCGGGGTCGCCATGCCGTCTGAGGCGCCGTGCCACTGTTCGCGCGACTCTCCTCGTCGGACGTTCGAGCCCTCCCTCGGGCATGGGAGTGTGTGTTGTCCTTAGCATAAGTAAGTATAAGTTCGATCAAGTAGTGTGTAAGCCTAGGGACCGATGACCTCAGCAGTTTGGTCCCTTAGATCTTAGCACAAATTTCCAATTTTTTTCCAGATTTTGTCAAATGCCTTTCCCCAATCAATGGACTGGTGGCTGTGGACTTCGAGGAGTTAAATTTGGTCATCACTTGTTGGACTACACGAAGCGCCTGCGTTTTTACCTATTTTTTGGAAGCCGAATTGTTCCAGTCGTATCGTCCCGTCAGCTGTTCGCTGGGGAATGATTCTACTGTGGGTCATTCGTTCCAGCGTTTTGCTCATGATGGAAAGAAGGCTGATGGGCTTTTACTTGTTAGGACGTTCTTTATTTTTTCCGGGCTTTGGTAATAGCATAAGCCTGTTCGTCTTCCTCTGTGTTGGAAAAAGTGTAGTAGGAGTAAGCTGTTGATAACAGGTGTGAGCACCACCAGCGGCTTGCGTCACATACTCTGTACTCTGGAGGTGGGCGCTGGAGATTATGTCAGCTCTGGGGACAGGTGATCCTTTATGCCGCTGGATAATACTTTTGTATTTTTGGCTTGGGGGGGGGGGGGAGGGGGATAGGGGGTTTGCTAGAAGTGGACGGTGACTGACAGACATTAGTTGAAAGCAGAGAAGGAATTTGTTCGTGTAGCGCTCTTCGAATCGTTCTTAAGCGTCCAGTTCGTAACATGCTGGAGTCTTCTGTCTTTCGAAAGATTCCACAAATACTTCCGCTGGTTGTAGCGGATCATGGGTAAGCTCTGAATTGCGGCAGCTTAAAAGGAAGTATCGTCCAATCAGAGTTCCGTGCAGCGAGGTTATGAGGATCTGCCTCGTGTGTGGCGTCCCTCATCGGAGACAGTGAGCGGACAGTGAGCGATGGGCGGGCGGCCTCGTCCTGGGACGAGCAGGCCAGAGGTTCCAAAGGGCCGTCTCTCGCGCGGCTGAGAGCGCTGCACTGCGCATCTGAACAGGCATCTGCTATAGCTGAGACGCGTTTTAACTACCAGAACGGAGGATCAAAAATGTTATGCCTCCCTTTGCACGCTGTTCTTTAGTTGATACAGGAGCGAGAAACAGATGATGTTCATGAACAGAGAATGCAGATGTTAATTTATTCTACATATGATATAGTAAAAATAATACGTAAACGTTCTCGTTGTAGTTGCAAAGTTAGACGCTAACGGTAGCTTTGAACGTAGAAATATATACCTACATAAAAGATATATAAGTCTGTTACTCTTCTGCACAATGTCTATTCAGAAGATGTCGAGCCCTGGCGACTATGAAAGCCTGTAAATGTTATTCATCTGCTGAACACGCAAAGCGCGGCCAGTGAATGAATATTCGAATGCATGAATGTTCGAACTTAAATACATCCGATGCTGAGCGCTGGAAAGGGGATGCCTGAATCTCATCGGCAGCGGCGTAATCGTTCGCGTCATCGTCTTCGTGCTGCGGTGGCGGCTGTAGGAAACGCGGTGGCATAACTGCGGCGGGCGTGTTTTGAAAGTGTGGCCGACCAGGTAATGGCCGATACTGCAAAAAAGTAAAATTTTCCATTCGTCGAGCCTGTGACTGTAGACTCACTTATCATATGAGACGCTGTTTAACATAGTGGCATAATACATTATGGTCCGAAGGCATCATCAGCAACTACATAACAAGGAATGGTTTTTCAGTCATCTTCAATGAACAATGCGTATAAACAGGACTGCATAAATACAGACATGTTGGCTTTCCTGTGGAGCATTTCTGCTGAGGAAAGACGAAACTCTCAACCGTTGATAGAGCAAAGTCTCAGAAACGCATCGTGATTGAAGAATTAAAATTTCAGTAACTGGTTATTTGGTATTTACTTATTTATAGTTTAAAGAAAGCAAGTAGAGACAATGCCCGCATTCTGGCCAATCGGAACCGACTGACTGCTGTGTAATCCTCTGCCAAAAGCGTCATTTGGATGATGTATGGGACCACCTGCCACTCTGCCGTTCGTTGTCGGCTTTCATTTCCTTGCAGATCCTTCTAAGTCTAATAGCTCTTCATTTACCTCACGAGTAGGAGTGAACCCTCTTTCAGCCCCCACAAAAGGAAAATCCCTGCCACATATCAGCCAGACACGTTGACCTCTTTTTTTTTTGCTCTGATCACTTTTTGAAAAAATTAAAAGACGCTACGTTTTTCTTCTCCCTCCCTCTCTCTCTCTATTTCTCTCTCTCTCTCTCTCTCACTTTCCTGATTATAAAGGAACCTGCACAAAAAAGGAGTATAATTGCCACCACCACTTTGACCTGATAAAAAACAATATCTGCGCCACTTCAGACGTCGGTTACTAACTACGCCTGTTCTGGCAGTTAGGGGGTAAGAGTGTCATATGTATGTAACAGAGAAGATTTTTTTTTACGAGTGATCATGCTGTGTTTCACTTTTTTAATTTTTTTGTACCGTTTTTCTCCTTTTTTTTTTAAACTTGTGAGGTGAAGTCCTTCTAAACTACTGAGAAGTCTGTGTAAACCACTGAGCTACGGAGGTGGACATAGTTTAAAGAAGGATAACACAACTAAAGTTCCAACCACTGCTGCATGCCATTAAGGAAGATCTGGACGAGGATACGTACTATGGTGTAACAATAGTTCCTGCATTAAAGTCTCTGAGAAATTCGAACCTACAACCGATATCTGTCACTCACTACGCAGGGTAAAAGTTAAAAGGGTCAGCATAGATCAGGGAATCTTCAAATATAACTTGACCTAGTCTACATTACTTCGCTCCACAATCTCTGCTTAACCAATTATCTTACGCTTTTCACAATTCTCTGGAAAATTTACAAACACATTATGTGGCGCATGCCAGTTTTTCACCAGATAGAGATAAATCTGATTTTCCACTTTTTACAAAGAGATTAATTAGTAAGAAAGTATTAGTTTCACTTATCTTAACATAACACATTATTTTATTGCGGTGAGGCGGTAGAATGTGATACAGAGCGCTTTCATAACGTATCACGTCATTGTATGGCTAAGTTACAGACGGTATCATGTGAAAGCTCTTCTTAGTCTAGAAACACGAAAGATTTTCTTATTGATTGAAGTGCACGTATGAAAATTGCCATTTGATATATTTGAGGATTTTTTCCATTTACAGTGTATCAAACTACTAACGAAGATATAACGATTCAGCATGCCCATTGGACATAATTCCTATTCAGACCAGGACCCTAACACCAATAAAGATTTCTCTGAATTGCGTTCCATTTCGCCCTTAAGTGCAAATGTACGTAAATCGTTATGTTCAGTGGAAAGACCACACTGTCTGGACCTTGTACAGGCCTAAGTCGAATATCTACTGTAGCTGGGAACCGTCGATAAAGCCCTGAAGTGACACTTTGCTGCACTACAAAGTTTCTGAGACACAGACTTGCTTGTCTGCTGTAAAGCGTCTCTGGATTTTAGCCGGCGAAATATGATTCATACGACATCTTTAAGACATGAAAGTGATTACAGTCAGCAACTCACTAAGAGGCAACACTCCGTTCACAGAGAAGGCAAACACGAACGCTCCATTACGTAGGAAGTTAACTAGTTTTGTTCCTATTTGAGGCAAGAAACTATTGACGACAGGCTTATTCTTTTATCATACAGATAGCATAATAACAATCGGAAGAAGAAACTTGATCGTCATTATTTTACAGTGGTTGATTTACATTTTAACTCTAGATCTTGATTTTTTTTCGTGACTGTGTGTAGCTTTTGGATTGTAATTTGTGTATATTGTCAAACAATTCACTAAAGTTTGCTTTCATTGTGCTGCATATCTTTACCGCATAGCTGATAAATAATGTGTCACATACAATGCAACCTCCAGCAGAAATGCTTCAAGTTTGCACCGTTCTATCTCTATTTGATTATGTACAAGTCTCTAGCTGGGGGTGCGTATTGGACGTTATGCAGGCACACTACAACTAAATGAGACGGTGACAGAGCAGTACTTCCCTACTAATGTAGTTAGTAAATATAGGACAGCAATTACAGTTGTGAGACTTGCGTCATACGGGGGAGTGCTGAAAAGTAATGCACTCGATTTTTTATGTGAAAACTCTTAAAACTTTTCAAATAAAACAAAAGTTATTAATGTTCTATATCTTCATTCTTCATGTCTGTATATTTGCAGCTTCTTCCGCTAGAGGGCTCCGATTGGTGGCTTATAACGTGGCTACGTGTAACGTAACTGTGTCGATGCATGCGAATCAGTGTCCTGCAATGGAGTTTCTAATTCAAAGAGTTTGTTGACAGATGGTGCACCCTCACCTCCATCCTGACAATGCCAGATCATACACGACCGCTGCGACATCTGCAACGATTCAACTTCTTAGGTTCACTGTCATCGATAATCTTCCACATAGTCTCGACTTCGGGCCATACGATTGTCATCTGTTTCCGAAACTTAAAGACACGTTCGAGGACATCACGTTTATAGAGATAAAGTTGTGTACTCAGAGGTGAGGTAGTGGCTCTGTCAACAAAGTCAAACATTTTACAGTGACGTTATCAACAAATTGGTCTCTTGTTTGGATAAATGTGTTTGTCGTCAGGGCGACTAAATTGAGAAACAAATATTTAGGCGGGAAAAACAAAAATGTAGAATGTCAATAACGTTTGTTTTATTTAAAATGCTTTAAGAGTTTTCACATAAAAAATTCGGTGGCATTACTTTTCAGCACGCACTCGTAATATAAAGGCAGCTTACACTCTCTTTGTCGACAGAGGACTAAAACAGTACGTCCTAAATTACCGAGGTTGTTACCCATTTGAGAGAAGTGTTTTGCATTTGATCGTGTGTTTTCCGTTACTTGAAAGGCAAGTCTTTTGCAAAATGTTTGTTGTCTGACAACCAATCCTGTAGCTGATGTCGTCACGGAACTGTTGTTTAAAAGACGTGACCATTGCTAATGTTTTATCGTGAACTAACAGGTGAATTTCGTGACGCTACGGTTAACAAGGTGTTTGCATGAGCGACGTCTCCGGTTAAATCTGAACGATCGTTGGAGTTATCCAAGAATTTTTGACCGTTGCTGATGCTACTAGCGTCACAGAAAGGAAGATCAGTACTTTGAAAGTTGACGGGAAATTCAGTTGATGCAATGTTCTCTTATCATACAGACCTATGATGTACTTCGAATTAGGCGAGCGAATGCAGTAATTTGTGTGAAATTGGACTTCGTGAACTGTGTAACAGGAAAGAGGTAGAAAGTGACAGGAAAACAGAATTCAGATTTAGAAAAAGTTCTTCATGCTCAGAATCTGGTCAAGAAGACGTACGAAGTTTCACAGCTGTTGTGTACAGACATCGATCCTGAAGCTCTGGTTCTCAGTGTGCGGTTAAATGAACATGAAGCTAGTTCGTTAGCACTTCCAAAATTAACAAGAGAAAAGAAGGGAAAACAAAAGCTGCTCCTACTTGAGGAGTATTAAAAATTGTTCTTAATTTGCCAAGTATGTACAAGCTGTGAAATAATGTGGAGCGTAATTATTGAAAAGTGCATTATTTTGAACAGTAGCTCTAAATCGTATACGGAAAATGACAGTTTGTGCTACTGGAACAAACCAACAATATCTTCCCGTGAAAAGGACTTTTACTGATTAGAAGACTTGCGTGTTGCAAGGATTGCAACATGTGGGTTGTTCAAAGAAACGTTTTATCGATGATAAATGCCATTACTTCCTGTAATGTATTATTGAATTTTCAAGCAACAGAGTATTAAAGAAATACCTCCACACGTGATTGCTGTCTAAAACATAGTCTCGATATGGTGTCAATCAGTTGTCCATTCAGTTGCTTTGTTGTATTAAAAATACTCGCCTTCACCGACTCAATAAGTGGAGCGTAGATCGTTTATTTTTTATAGGAGACGGAAAAAATAAAAGAAACCAATAAACATATTGATAAAAATCTGTGTGCGAAGAAATTTGATTGAACATCTTTTGTTTGTTTCTATGGCCATGATAATTAGAAAGATGTATACACTTTACAGGTGTTACATGTATCTTCGGAACAAAGGCGATTTTACATTGTTGAAGAAAATCATTTGTATTGTAGAGGATCTGTGATTCGAGATGCAAATTTTCGTCAAGGCCCTTACTGGGAAGACAATACTTTAGAGTTAAAAGTTAAAAACGTCACACACAATTGAGTGCAAAAATTCAAGATAAAAAAGGTATTCCTTCGGATCAGTAGAGGCTGATATTTGCTGGCAAACGGCAGATGAAAGGATTCTTTCAAATTATAACATTCAAAAAGAATCCACTTTACCTCGGTGCTTTGTCCCCGTGGAAGTATAATCGAACACACACTCCGTATTTTGGCCCAGAAGTACTACTGTGATAAAACGATGTTTCGCGTTACGTCATTGTTAACTGCTGCAAGAAGAAATATGGCAACTCCAGCAACATTCATGAAGAAGATCAGGAACTAATCTCTTTACGTCATGTATAATTGCAACGTCTTGGACAAATGAGTTTCAAAATTTATAGCGCTTGCATTAAAATCAATGAACGAAACTCACCCAGAACAGGTGGCACAGTGGTACGACGCTGGACTTGTATTCTGGTGGACGATGGTTCAAAGTCCCGTTCGGTCATCCAGATTTATATATTCCGTGATTTCGCTGAATCATTTAAAGCAAATTTTGGAGTGGTTCCTACGAAAGCACCCGACTGATGTCGTTCTCCATCATACCGCAATCCGAGTTTGTGCTCCATCTCCCCCCGTGAAAGGGATGTTAAACGCTGAGCTCCTTCCTTCTTGCGAAATGTCCAACGATTTAACATATTTTTTGTTTAGTTCTACTGATTTTTGTTTTCGCTAGTGGCACATAGTTCCTCTCTCGCCCACCTGCCCTGATTGTTCCTAATTTCTATGGTATAGCAGCATGAAACATCTTATGAGGGCGTCTGGACCTCCTAGTGAAAACTGTACGGCGAATATTACACGCAGAAAGCTTGTATTCACCTCACCTACATGGTTACAGCATTGCAGGACTGGCAACACCAACACTTTTTCACTGCTGAAATAATAATCGTTCGTCGGCCGGT
Source organism: Schistocerca gregaria (assembly GCF_023897955.1). NCBI lineage: Eukaryota > Metazoa > Arthropoda > Insecta > Orthoptera > Acrididae > Schistocerca > Schistocerca gregaria. Next base: position 669,786,698 of record NC_064920.1, read on the forward strand.
ACTAGTCACAGGTTGTAACGGAACAACGTTGCTTATATATTTACGTAATATGTGTCTGATATGTGTTTGGTCCCGGCGGAGGTTCGAGTCCTCCCTCGGGCATGGGCGTGTGTGTTTGTCCTTAGGATAATTTAGGTTAAGTAGTGTGTAAGCTTAGGGACTGATGACCTTAGCAGTCAAGTCCCATAAGATTTCACACACATTTGAACATTTTTATATGTGTTTACTAGCGATAATCATAATTAAAGATGATTGTGCGGAGAGAGATGTTATCATATCATTGTAAAAGTGGAGAGTGGTTACAATTATACTTTCACTTCTTGAGAGGACCCCATGAAATGCGAGTGATTTTAGGGCACTGAAACTTCATTTAAACATTTCTCAGGACATTCACAAGAGAAATAACGAATAAACCACTGAAAGAAAAACGTTTTAATTTTTGAATGACTTACTAAAATTTGTTAATTGTGTATTGCGTTTACGTTATAGGTTACAAAACTTGCTCAATGAGACGACCATTTGCCGTCCAAGACAACCTGGAACTGGACTAGCCTACTGAGTTCTCAGTCCAGTATACTGGACTTCACATTTTAACAGTTTTTCCGCTAGATATCACAACTGTACCATGAACTTCCTATTGTGACAAAGCAGACCTGATATCTGGCGGTCAGGCACTGAAGTTTTTAGAAGTCTCAAATCGTACTCCGGCTTGTTACGATTATTCTAGAAACATGGCGTTACAAAGAAGAAAGTTGTTTCCCGAGCGCGTCAGATGTAAGTAAAATATAAGTTATTTCGAGTTGAAATTGTAATGTCGTTGTGATGTACGTGCAGTTACAAAAGGTATATGCTTCTTTTGAGCTACCAAGACTATTTTTATATGTCAAACATTCTCTCTGGTAACAGGCTACACAAGGAAGTCCATTATATTTGACTTACGTCTCTAGTAGTTGTAAGCTACTCGCAATTTTTAGTGTGGCATTTTATGTAGATTTTAATATTTCAAAACTTCAGTGTTCGGACCTATATCACAATTAATTCCAGCTTGATTTAAAAATATGCTGTAATAGTAAAATTCATAATAATAATAACAATAACAATAATAATCTTCATCATCATATTGTTATTCTTGAATGTTGTAAGCTATAATTAGTCATTCATTTGAGGACTGTTCTAAACGACTTCCAATATTCGGTATACTTTCAGTTGATGATGCTGAAAAATTACTCAACATTTTGAATGAGGCTGATGCTTCACTTTCTGATAGAGAAGAATTAATTGATCCAAATGACCCAGAATACAACACATGCATTATCACTGACACTCCAGTTCCTGTAAACGGTAGTGATAATGAGAAAGGTTATATAAATCTCACTGCATTAACAACAACACCAACAACGCATATCCAACAGCCAACACTATCAACATCAGCAGGTTAGCGATTACGATCGAGGCGAAAGACACATTTCCCACATTAAAATCCAGAAATTTCCCAACCAACTTCACCTCCATTAGATACAAGTGAATTCAGCTTTTTGCAATATTTTGAATAGTACATTGATGAAACAGTTTTGAAGTTCATAGCTAAAAAATCAAATCAAACATCTTTATTAAAGAAAGGCCATCCTCTCATGTTAAACCTGAAAGGACTTAAAGTTTTCGTTCTTATTAGTATGGTAATGAGTTGCTTACAATATCCCCACATAAGAATTTACTGGGAGAACAGATGGTGCTTTCCACTAAGTAGGGACAACATGTTACACAAAAGATTATTCACACTACGATCGTCTCTGAAAGTGGTGTTTGATGAGACTGTTCCAGAAAATGAATGAAAAACAGATTGCCTTTGGAAACTACACCCACTTATTGACAGAATCAGGAATAGATGTATGATACAAAAAAATGGTTCAAATGGTTCTCAGCACTATGGGACTCAACATCTGATGTCATCAGTCCCCTAGAACACACAACTACTTAAACCTAACTAACCTAAGATCATCACACACATCCATGTCCGAGGCAGGATTCGAACCTGCGACCGTAGCAGTCGCGCGGTTCCAGACTGAATAGCGTAGAACCGCTCGGTCACCATGGCCGGCTGTCTGATGCAAACCAGAGACAAATATGTGTGTATAGATGAAATTATGGTGTCGTTTTCTGGTGTGTGCAGTCTCAGACAACATTCTCCGAAGAAACCTAATACAGTTGGCCTGAAAGTATTAGCCAATGCAAATCGTGTTGTTTTACTTTCTACCAAGGCGAAAGAACTTTCACAGAATTAATAGCTTGTGGATTTACGTTGGCAGAGTCTTTTGTAATCAAACCTACTGCAAGTCTTACACCTGGTCACAGTATATGGAATGACTGGTACTTCACAAATGAGAAATTAGTCGATGAGATTATGAACCGAGGATTTCTATCTACTAATACAATAAACGATCTTAGCGTTCCAAAAGAAACACGACAAAAAATTAACAAAGAAGTGGATGGATAGAAAAAGCGTGACCTTCATCATCAGTTCATGGCACTGAACCTATGGATTCGTGCACAAGATATAATAAATATGAAAAGAATTCAAGTTCAAAGACCAGCTGCTGTCAAAGAAAATAATATAAACATGGGTGGAGTGTACCTTGCCAACAAAATGATGTCTTACTGTGTCACAAGTGTGAGAACTAAAACATGATCAATTAGGACCATGTTACATCTTCACGATGTAAGTGTTGCCAATTCATGGCTGTAACTTCGGCAGGATAAATGGCGTTCCTAGAAAGAAGATTCGTCAACTGGGAAAATACAAACTTTCTTTGGCAGAAATGCTTATCTACAGTAATGATGAAAAGTCACTTGAAGCAAATGAAGATCTAGAAACTGAAAATGGAATCATCAGCCAAAATGAGATGTAATCTATGTCCTATGCAATGTGACAGCAAAGGAGAAGCGGTGTGGATCATATGCAAGAAATAGCTGCTACAAAGGACTGGAAAAATGCAGGAATCAGGGTACAAAGGAAAAACCAGAATTTCATGCCAATGGTGCAAAGTTTTCCTTTGTCTGTTTCTAAATGGAAACTGTTTTGCCGAATTGCTCCAGGATAATTGAATATGATTTGAACTGCAATTTCAGTTCCAATAGTTTACACTGTACTCTTTTTTTTCTATGACAACATTTATTCTTGTGATATTTGCATAGTCTTGATTAATTTAGATTCTAAAATTCAATATGCTAAGAAAAAATTAATATTTATATGTGTATCTGTAGGAAAGTAACTTCCAGCGTTTATAACCATAATTTAGTACATAAAAAATTTTTAAAAAGTAATATAATATTTTACTAGTAAAAAAACAATGATTGAGACCTAAGTCCAGTTTACCGTACCACTGATTGTGGAAAAAGTAATACTGAAAATGTTTTTCTAGTTTTAATACGTACTGTAAGTGTAAAGACAGAATTTGGGATAAAATTAGAGAAAAACACCTCTGGGCCTCGGGGTGCTGGAGTCTGCTCTCTTGCTGACGGAAACGGCTCAGGTGGAATGTTTGCTAACCCCCTCATTATGCTCAGCCTCCGACGTGTGTTAACTTTGTCCTTCAGACAAATGCACAGCCAGAAATCCCATGGGTTCAAATCTAATGACCTCGGTGGCAATGCAGTTTGGAATGATCGGTCAAAGATTTGGTTTATAACAAATGTGTTGCAGAATAACCGTGTGACCTCATGAGTAACGAGCGGTTGAAGCTCCGCCGTGCGTCGAAGCAGATGAGTCTAAAGCACCTCTCTCCCTTAGAACTCGGTCACATGTTGGCGAAACAACCAAAGTAAGGTGTGCCGTTCACGCTGTGTGTCCTAGGCTTCCGAGATCCTTTTACTTCGCCATAAATACACCGACGCCTGACGGCAAGTCGTGACGCTAACTCTATTAACAAGGCTAATCCTGCAGCGCACAGTCTGAACATCAGTTCTATAAAGTAGGGTACCCATAAGCTCAAGTAGCAAAAGTTTAATCACAACTACCTTGTGTATTGTGATCAGTAACTGGACTTTTATTCATTGTTATTTACTTATGGATTTAAAAGAATCAAGTGAGGTCTTCATGAGAATTCTGTGTTTTATTATTATGAAGAGATTAATATTTTTCCATAGATATGAGCAATCCGTTAAGCCTGAGGACAGTCAGGCTTTTCCTCTTGTCGTTTCCGTTTGCAAACGCCTTTTTATGTGGACTGAAGTATACCACAGACAGATTTAACTGTGAGATGTTGCTAGCCATCAGTGTGTGAGTGAGTTCATGTATTTGTGAGCTCTTCTACACATTAAATATTTAATTGCTGTGGTGTCATCTTATGTAACTGCAATGGCGCTGCGTCTAGTCAAAGACTCGAAGAAAATACTGACAGCCATCATTTAATTAATTATTTTATTTGACTGCCAGTTTCGGTACCTCATTGGCACCATCTTCAGGTCCATATGAGCGTAGCTAGATAACTCTAGGATAGGGATCACTAATTTCAACTGGCTTCCGTAGATTTCTGAAATTTCTTTGTAGGCTTGGACTCTATACAGCACTAACGACAACTCAAGTCCTAAGAGGAACGAAGAGTCCGCGACTGCGGAAAAGTTTCAGAAATCTACTGAAGCCAGTTGACATTAGTTATCACTATATTTAGCATGGACTTTCAGATGACTTATTTAGATACGTGTACAGGGGCCTCAGATGGTGCCAGTGAGCACCGAAACTGGCAATCCAATAAAATAATTAATAAAATTATGACTGCCGGTATTTATTTTCTTTAAGTCATTAAATATTTTGTGTTGGCATTGGTACAATGTGTGAAGAATGCGACAGTTAATACTTCTGCAATACTAAGTCGTCGCGTGTAAATTGTAGCTATGGATGCAAGATTTTTCCTGCTCAAAATACAGTGCTGCAAGAATTACACCACCTGCCTTGAAGGATGCTTCTTAAAAGTAGATATTATGGTGTCTTTAGTCTGTCTAATTAATAAGGCAGTTAAGGAATCTGCGGCAGGACTTTTGCACCATATTCATAACAGTCTGACAAGCAAGCTACAAATAATTTATTTAATTATTCACGTGAAAGGAAATCACTTTTCTGTTAACAATAATTGTTATGAAAAGTGCCTATCAGTCAGTATGTTTACAGATAATTCTAACAAGAGTTACCACCTTATTTCAAGTACGTATCATTACTTTGCTTATGTCTTACCATAGAATTACTATGTGTTGAGCGGAAAATTAACAAAAGTGAAACCAATGTTTGTGTGGTTCATTTGTAACAGTGCTCGCTTAGATTTCCTTTGTTTAAGTTAATTTGCTAGAAGACTCAAGAGTAAAATAACTTGTCTAGTGGCAATTCCCCCCATGAACCATGGACCTTGCCGTTGGTGGGGAGGCTTGCGTGCCTCAGCGATACAGATTGCCGTACCGTAGGTGCAACCACAACGGAGGGGTATCTGTTGAGAGGCCAGACAAACGTGTGGTTCATGAAGAGGGGCAGCAGCCTTTTCAGTAGTTGCAGGGGCAACAGTCTGGATGATTGACTGATCTGGCCTTGCAACATTAACCAAAACGGCCTTGCTGTGCTGGTACTGCGAACGGCTGAAAACAAGGGGAAACTACAGCCGTAATTTTTCCCGAGGACATGCAGCTTTACTGTATGATTAAATGATGATGGCATCCTCTTGGGTAAAATATTCCGGAGGTAAAATAGTACCCCATTCGGATCTCCGGGTGGGGACTACTCAGGAGGATGTCGTTATCAGGAGAAAGAAAACTGGCGTTCTACGGATCGGAGCGTGGAATGTCAGATCCCTTAATCGGGCAGGTAGGTTAGAAAATTTAAAACGGGAAATGGATAGGTTAAAGTTAGATATAGTGGGAATTAGTGAAGTTCGGTGGCAGGAGGAACAAGACTTCTGGTCAGGTGACTACAGGGTTATAAACACAAAATCAAATAGGGGTAATGCAGGAGTAGGTTTAATAATGAATAGGAAAATAGGAATGCGGGTAAGCTACTACAAACAGCATAGTGAACGCATTATTGTGGCCAAGATAGATACGAAGCCCACACCTACTACAGTAGTACAAGTTTATATGCCAACTAGCTCTGCAGATGATGAAGAAATTGAAGAAATGTACGATGAAATAAAAGAAATTATTCAGATAGTGAAGGGAGACGAAAATTTAATAGTAATGGGTGACTGGAATTCGAGTGTAGGAAAAGGGAGAGAAGGAAACATAGTAGGTGAATATGGATTGGGGCTAAGAAATGAAAGAGGAAGCCGCCTAGTAGAATTTTGCACAGAGCACAACTTAATCATAGGGAACACTTGGTTCAAGAATCATAAAAAAAGGTTGTATACGTGGAAGAACCCTGGAGATATTAAAAGGTATCAGATAGATTATATAATGGTAAGACAGAGAATTAGGAACCAGGTTTTAAGTTGTAACACATTTCCAGGGGCAGATGGGGACTCTGACCACAATCTATTGGTTATGACCTGTAGATTAAAACTGAAGAAACTGCAAAAATGTGGGAAATTAAGGAGATGGGACCTGGATAAACTGAAAGAACCAGAGGTTGTACAGAGTTTCAGGGAGAGCATAAGGGAACAATTGACAGGAATAGGGGAAAGAAATACTGTAGAAGAAGAATGGGTAGCTCTGAGGGATGTAGTAGTGAAGGCAGCAGAGGATAAAGTAGGTACAAAGACGAGGGCTGCTAGAAATCCTTGGGTAACAGAAGAAATATTGAATTTAATTGATGAAAGGAGAAAATATAAAAATGCAGTAAATGAAGCAGGCAAAAAGGAATACAAACGTCTCAAAAATGAGATCGACAGGAAGTGCACAATGGCTAAACAGGGATGGCTAGAGGACAAATGTAAGGATGTAGAAGCTCATCTCACTAGGAGTAAGATAGATACTGCCTACAGGAAAATTAAAGAGACCTTTGGAGAGAAGAGAACCACGTGTATGAATATCAAGAGCTCAGATGGCAGCCCAGTTCTAAGCAAAGAAGGGAAGGCAGAAAGGTGGAAGGAGTATATAGAAGGTTTATACAAGGGCGATGTACTTGAGGACAATATTATGGAAATGGAAGAGGATGTAGATGAAGACGAAATGGGAGATACGATACTGCGTAAAGAGTTTGACAGAGCACTGAAAGACCTGAGTCGAAACAAGGCCCCCGGAGTAGACAACATTCCATTAGAACTACTGACGGCCTTGGGAGAGCCAGTCATGACAAAACTCTACCAGCTGGTGAGCAAGATGTATGAGACAGGCGAAATACCCTCAGACTTCAAGAAGAATATAATAATTCCAATCCCAAAGAAAGCAGGTGCTGACAGATGTGAAAATTACCGAACTATCAGTTTAATAAGCCACGGCTGCAAAATACTAACGCGAATTCTTTACAGACGAATGGAAAAACTGGTAGATGCAGACCTTGGGGAGGATCAGTTTGGATTCCGTCGAAATGTTGGAACACGTGAGGCAATACTGACCTTACGACTTATCTTAGAAGAAAGATTAAGAAAAGGCAAACCTACGTTTCTAGCATTTGTAGACTTAGAGAAAGCTTTTGACAATGTTGACTGGAATACTCTTTTTCAAATTCTAAAGGTGGCAGGGGTAAAATACAGGGAGCGAAAGGCTATTTATAATTTGTACAGAAACCAGATGGCAGTCATAAGAGTCGAGGGGCATGAAAGGGAAGCAGTGGTTGGGAAAGGAGTGAGACAGGGTTGTAGCCTCTCCCCGATGTTATTCAATCTGTATATTGAACAAGCAGTAAAGGAAACAAAAGAAAAATTGGGAGTAGGTATTAAAATTCATGGAGAAGAAGTAAAAACTTTGAGGTTCGCCGATGACATTGTAATTCTGTCAGAGACGGCAAAGGACTTGGAAGAGCAGTTGAACGGAATGGACAGTGTCTTGAAAGGAGGATATAAGATGAACATTAACAAAAGCAAAACGAGGATAATGGAATGTAGTCAAATTAAATCGGGTGATGCTGAGGGAATTAGACTAGGAAATGAGACACTTAAAGTAGTAAAGGAGTTTTGCTATTTAGGAAGTAAAATAACTGATTATGGTCGAAGTAGAGAGGATATAAAATGTAGACTGGCAATGGCAAGGAAAGCGTTTCTGAAGAAGAGAAATTTGTTAACATCGAATATAGATTTATGTATCAGGAAGTCGTTTCTGAAAGTATTTGTTTGGAGTGTAGCCATGTATGGAAGTGAAACATGGACGATAACTAGTTTGGACAAGAAGAGAATAGAAGCTTTCGAAATGTGGTGCTACAGAAGAATGCTGAAGATAAGGTGGATAGAGCACGTAACTAATGAGGAGGTATTGAATAGGAATGGGGAGAAGAGAAGTTTGTGGCACAACTTGACTAGAAGAAGGGATCGGTTGGTAGGACATGTTTTGAGGCATCAAGGGATCACAAATTTAGCAGTGGAGGGCAGCGTGGAGGATAAAAATCGTAGAGGGAGACCGAGAGATGAGTACACTAAGCAGATTCAGAAGGATGCAGGTTGCAGTAGGTACTGGGAGATGAAGCAGCTTGCACAGGATAGAGTAGCATGGAGAGCTGCATCAAACCAGTCTCAGGACTGAAGACAACAACACCACACAACAACAACAGTGGCAATTACCAACTTCGCCTTTTTTTGCGAAGTTCGAAGAGTTATGTTTGAAAAGGAAGTTGTGTTGATCCTGGTGCAAAAAGCAATAGTTACTTTTATTAAAATATAAACTTGCTAACTGTTCTCAGTTTAATGGGCAGATTTTCTTTCAAAATTCGTCCATTGAGGACAAGTTGATAGGTATTAGCAAACAGAACTATGGATTTTTCACGAGGAAACCCTCGAGATGAGTTACTATTGCTTCCTGGCTCAGCCGTAAATGCTGAAACTGAGATTTGGAGGTAAACATTAAGTACCTGAAGGTAAGAAAGGAAGTGTATACTTTGTTGCTGGATACAAAGCCCTAGTTTGTTGACTAAACGCTCTGGAAAAGGAACGATATCCTAAGTAATAAGCTGTTAGCATTAGTCAGAGAGTTGTGGATATTCCAAAATAGTGTTCAAAGTGTTACTATTATTGCGTTTATTAGCGATTCCGAAGATAGACGGTGTGAAGGACTGCCAAAGTTGTAGCAAAATTACACAGCTTAACAAGCACGACCAGTACTCGTAATGGTAGACAATAAGAGAATGCTGTTTTTTAGGGATAGAGAAGAGGATGTAAGGTCGTTAGAAGACGAAGCAACATTTATAGGGAACCCCGACAAAGCACTTGCTTCGTACAGTGGGAACAACTTTTCATCATAGTTTGTCTATTCGTGAGTGGTGTGCCTTGGTATCTAAATAGAACCCGTTATTAATAAAAATGAATGAGAGGGCACAGTTAATTTCATTTTCTGCTGGAAATACATTAGCTGAACAACTCAGAACATGTCACTGGCATCACAGAATGCAATTTACTCACTTTAAATGTGATCGTGCCCTAGTGCGTTCTGCAAAAACGTCTGAGGCAGCATTTCCGCTACATTTTCTTTAATCTATGGGCATCTCTTGGTAGCAGAACTTAACTTTACGGACTTTAATGTTGAGCATAAATGTACAGTAGCAAGGGTGATATCCGAGACGAACTCCTAAAACACATTTTGGAAGACTGCTGCAGTGCTAAAAGAACCTTAGGCAGACACTACGACGATCTCCTGAGATAAAAGTTCATTGAAGAACACGGTAACTATTTTGAGAATTTATTGTAAGCTGTTTGAAATTGGTTGTGAGCAGTTGTAAATTTATGTAGAACTAATGAAACAGTATGATAAGTTGTTGTAAAGTTATAATTTGACAGATAAATAAATAACAAATATTATAGATTTTGAATAGTTGTAAGTTTATTACAAATTGTTAGATATATAGGATGAACTATTCTAAGTAAACAGTAATAAGTGACACTGAAATAAACAAGAAAACTAAACCATTTCACAATGATATTCAATATTAGAAGCATTTAGGCCATGAACTATTATAAGCAGAAAAACACATATAAGGAATCTTTTACTTCAAGACAGCGTTTCTGTCACGTGTCCAAATATTAACCTCTGCTCTCAGTACATACTTCAGTGGCAATAGTACCTCCGAGTTTATATGTTACGAAGCTGTTAACTTCTAGACTTGTGCAAGTTTGGATATTTGTAATTCTTATTTACTCCTACTGGAGTCATGGGATGATACTGATGTGACTAGAGCTAGGTCATAATTATTTTGTAATGTATAAAATAGAAGCAAAAAGCTGTTCCTAATTAACATATGTACCGAAAACGAAAATCAGTAGAGCTGTAAAGAATATTTCAGCATAGATATTATGTGTAGGAAGATAGCGTTAGTTGCAATATTGAGTGACTGTTGATATTGGCAGAGGTTTGGAAATATCGAAAGGGCTTATAATAACATGGGATATCACCTCTAGGGGAAGTGCAGGATTTATTTATATTTAGAGGTGAAGGTATCAAAGAAAGAGGTAGACAAAGTGGAATATGGCATTTAACTTTGTAGGGATACTATATGGATAGGGCTCGCAACGACCGAACTAACATTTTGTAGGAATGAAATGTAGTGCAGGGATTTAATCCACAACTTGAATGAGAGATATCATCCAGCCTTTTTCCGGGTCATGTTAGAACTATATCGCTCCTAATGTTAAAGTATCTGTTAGTCTCAGAAGTTTTAATTTACTCAACGTTGACTAGCATGATAGTTAATGGTAATGTAAAGGCAGACGAACAGAAAATATGACGAATATTTTCAAATGTTAATTGAGCCAAATTTTGGCATATCATACCAGAAAGGAGTGCAGTAGCATCAAGGATGTCTAGCATTTCTAGATGAAGACAGGGGAGACGGTGTCTTAGATATACTACCGTGGACAAAACGTGATATAATGAAAATACATGATAATTTGGATATGACAGTTGTAAACGAAGTATCATTTTATAGTTTGTCAAACTCTTTTGTTAGAAATCTGTTTTGTCCATTCCATTTAATCACTTATCAAGACCATTTCGCCTTTTCTTTAGAATGAAGAAGGCATCTGTAGGCGTAAGCGTTGGCTTCTGATTTTCCATAGCATTTTCTATAAACTGCTGCCTTGCGACAGTTTGTGTTCTTCGATCGGCACTTGGTTATTGTACACAGTGATCATTATTCATTCGCCTGTACTTCTTCCATGTCATAATCCACTCTCGTCTACTGTAGGAATGATTGTAATTGATCACGCTCGTCGGAAAATTTGTTTCGTAGATGTTGGACGTTTCGTAACATTCTAGTCTCTGAATTCCTAATAATTTGATCTGTATGTGCTACGTAGTTGCATTGTACTTGCAAATGCTTCGGAAGAGACTGAAAAAAGCATCCACTGTGTGCGTACAAGAAAATTCAATTTGTAATGAAAAAATAAATTGGAAAATCCTCGGGTTCGCTGTCACGACAAATGCAGCTAAAGACACGGCTTTAGGATTTGGAAAGGAAATTACGAAGCAAATTCTTTTCATGACAGACTGTTTAATTTCCTTTGGACTCCTTGCACGACGAGCAATCTTAATTTGAGTGCAAATGAGTCAGCCTTGCTTAACACTCGCTGACGAAAAATTGTCCTTTCTATTCTACGTCGTAGTATTCCGGAAACTTGGGCAGTTACGTTTGCAATGGAAAGCTTCAAATGCGCAACCGATGAGAAAGATACTTGGTTACCGAATCGCTGAGAGAGAAGGAAATGGATTTTTTAAATTCCGTAGAACCTCGTCATTGTGATATGAGACAAGGGAACATCAAGTCCTATGAACTAATATTGTCTTTTCGTGTTTTGCGTAGATGGCGATATCATTGGATTTACTCACGTGGATATACCTCCTGCATAAATTAAAGACTATTTATATGTAAATTGTCTTACGATTCCAGTTTCGTCCACTATCTCATTAGCTTAATCTTCATTCATTCCTGTGCTGAATATAATATTATCCTACTTTTTGGAGAACTGAATGTAACTTGCTCTCCCAAAATTCAGGAAGAGTCCATTTTCAAAGAACCAGTTAATAATTCTTGGAAAAACATCATTAACAGCTTATTCTGTTCCTTTGTCTCCAACGGAATATATTATAACACCAGTGTCGTCTAAAAAAAGTATCAGTTCTATCTGACGAATGCTAAGTGGAAGGTCATTCACATATATAAGGAAAACGAGTGGGGCGAAAATTGATACCTATCAGAATCTCTTCGTTACTTCTGCCTACTCACTCTCTTTCGAGCATTGTATGAGTTCCTCAGTACAAATTTTTGGATTGTGTTCGTTAAGGGTTATTCAGACCATTTCTTTGTAGAGCGGAAAATTCCATAAAACTTACGTTTACCTCAGAGGGTTACATATCCTTCTATCAAACGCCTTTAAAAGACCACAAAAAATACGACTGGAAGATAGGAGACGAGGTACTGGCGGAAGTAAAGTTGTGAGAAGGGGTCGTGAGTAGTGCTAGGTTAGCTCAGTCGATAGAGCACTTGGTTACGAATGGCAAAGGTTCAGAATTCGAATCTCGGTCCGGCACATAATTTTAATGTGCAGGGAAGTTTCGATGTTTTATAATATTCAATGAATGAATTCTTATTGGAGCAAATTTTCTGGATCCAAACTATGATCTGCGAAGTAAAGTGTTCCTTCTAAAATATAAAACCCCTCTTGAGTAAATTACTTTTACAGGATGATAACTATTTTAAGTCTTTGTTGTCATTTCCGTTGTAAAGAGTTTTAACAATGGCGTATTTAATGTTTGGAAAAATTCTCTGTAACAGTGATACATTATATCTGTAAGGGAATTACTTACTAAGTTAAAACAACTCTTTAGAAATCTGTCTGAAATCCCGTCTACACCAAACGATCTTTTGTATTTGATAATTTTTCTGGTTCTATTAAATTCGGTGAAGGATGTTGAGGCTGAGTCTAACTGTTTACATTTTTGTGGAGTGATAGTTCTAATACATTGTCTTGCTTCTTCAAGTGAATCATTTAATCTTATTTTTTATGCTACATATAGAACTTTATCATTAAGAATACTCACAACTTGTTCATTAGTGTTCACAATTTTGTGATTCACGTTAATAATGATGGTATCTTGTGCACTGACTCTCGATTCAGAATGTACCACATAGCATTAATCTTAAGTGGTTTACCAGTGACATATTTAGTGCAAATATTAATTTACGTCGAGATGTATATATTTGTAACGACTTTCCTTAAATTATTACAGTCTTGATGTAAAAGAGAAGTAACATCGAACCTTGTCCTGTCCTGGCATCTGTATAAATTTCCATGTTTCTCTTACAAAATATTTAAATCCATTTAGCTACGTACTACTGTTTTTTTAATGGACTTTTTTCATAAATTTTTAGGGAAGCTGCTTGCAAATACTGACAGGAATTTACCATGGAATATATTGAATGTCACACGTTTATTTGTTGCTTTCATTTCTGTGAGACGTGTATGAGGTGTATCGCCAGCTCTCGCTATTCATCACATCGTGCGACAGTGACATATTCTTACTACATGACTCATATTCTATAACCAATGTATGGTATAACAACTACCAAAACTACTGGAAGGGAACAAACTTTTCCATTAATGGTTTGTGAAAAATATATGTAAATGGCGTGAGGGAGTTTCGAAAACGGCTCGCCCACTTGGCAGGCTAGCACCGTGACCACTTACCCACAACTTGCTGTTTCTTATACTTCTTATTCTTGGACCGTTCACTGGTTTTATTTTGCTTTTTTTTTACACTTCAGTACACGTTCTTCCTGTTTTCATGCTTCATCTGTGTTCAGTTTTTAACGGGCCGTCCATAGGGCACTCTTACCACTAGATGGGGAGGGAGGGGGGGGAGGTGATGGCAAGCTTGCCTTGTAAGTTGTTAGCGAGGCTGTTTCCTGCTGCTCCTACTATAAGCACCTGTTCTTTTTCATCAAAGTCTCTGCATTAATTCCCAACGTTCTGTGGAATCTGATTAGGCTCGGAGCTAAGTTTCACGATGCTTGTGACATGATATTTTACATCCAGCTTTTCCGTAGTATCTAACCTACTCTCTCGACTGCTGCCTAGCAGCAGGAGTTTTTTCTTTCAACCTTGACTTTTCTACCTACCGGGCTCTCAAGGTTTTTCAATGAGGCTATTGTACTCTACATCGTTTAAAAACTTGATGAGGCTCTTTTCATGTTTCGAGTAACATGTCAGACTGATTACTAATCAGAATTTGAAATTTGATCATTGCGGTTTTCTTCTTTTTCTTACTACCTGTTACTGTTACGCAGTTGCCATCGCCTCTTTCTCCCTTCAGCCTAATTCAAAATATGCCATTTATAATTCAGTCTCAAGTACTCAAATCCATTCATATTGATCAGATGCGTTTACTTAAAAACAGATTATCATAATTTTTGATTCTGTTTCTATTAAAAATATCGTTCATCTTAGTTTTCATTCATTTCGTGTCTTCTAGGAACTTCAACTGACGTTATGTGAATATCCGTGGAGTGTTCACTTTCACCGGCGAATCCAGTCGTCACCTGTGCAACTTCTCAGAACCATTCAATAGTTGATTTACTGCAGTTCAAGTTTGTACACAAAAAAAGAAAAAAAAAGACGCATGACGAAGGAATTTTCTGAATGGGACGGTAATAAGTATATGTGATTTTAATGTATAGACAAATAAATGATTACAATTTCAGAAAAAATTTATGATTTATTCAAGAGAAAGAGCTTAACAAATTGAGTAACTCATTGACGCGTTTTTCCATCTCTGGGCATTATACAAGCTGTTATTACGCTTGGCTTTCATTAATAGAGTTGTTAGATATTTTCCGAATGATATCTTGCCAAATTCTCTCCAACTGGCGCGTTAGGTTGTGAAAATCCTGAGCTGACTGGAAGGCGCTACCCATAATGCTCCAAACGTTCAGAATTGGGAAGAGATCAGGTGATTGGTAACAGATCAGGAGATCTTTATGGCCAAGGTAGAGTTTAGCAAGAAGGAAGACAACCAGGAAAAAACTCTCATCGTGTGCGGTCGAGCATTATCTTGCTGAAATTTATGTCCAGGATGGTTTGCCTTGAAAGGCAATGAAATGGGGCATAGAATATCGTCAACCTACCGGTGTGCCGTAAGGGTGCTGCAGATGACAGTTAAGGAGCTCCTGCTATGAAAAGAAATGACACCCCAGAACCTTCCATCCTGGTTGTCGGATCATGTGCGGTGCGACAGCTGTGTTGGGCGTCTCCAGAAACGTCTCCGCTGATCATCGGGGCCAATTTCGATGCGGGACAATTCTACTCCAGTCAATGAGATTCCAGGCCGAAGACCTGTCTGGAGACACTCCGGGCGGCCGTACGGCCCGAAAAGAAGAAGTGATGGTTTAATGTGCCAATTCTTTTCAGAGCAGGACACCTTTGTTTGCCAGCCGCGGTACACTTACGGCGCAGCGGTAGGTCTACGCCCCGTTTCGCTGCTGCCCTTTGTGGTAAATAATCCCGAGCTTTCATTTGAGCAAGATAATGGCCGCCCGCACACGGCGAAAGTTTTTACTGGTTGTCTTCGTGTTTTCCATACCATACCTTTGCCAGTACCATCGCCTGATCTCTCCCCAATAGAGAACATGTGGAGCGTTATGGGTGGGTACCTCCAACCAACTTGGGATTTAGATGCTCTAACGCGCTCTTTAGAATTTGGCACGATATCCCTCACGAACGCTTTCAACAAATGTACCAATCAACGCTAATCCGAATAATTGCTTGCACAAGAGTGGATGAACGCGTTTTGACTTCAAAAACTTATGAAATTTTTTCTCTTGAATAAACTAATTTTTCCTAATATTGTAATCATTTGTTTGTCTATCCATGTACGTCACATCTAACGATTTCCGTCCCATTCGGATAATTTCTTCGTGTGCGTCTGTTTCTTCTGTCATAGAGTGTACAGACGTAAACTGCATTGAATACTTGTCTTCTGAGACTATGAACGGCTGACGACTGGACGGACACAACTAACACTTAACCTAAGTTCACGTTCGCAGAAAACACGAAATCAATGAAAACTAAAATTAACGATATTTTTAATAACAATCTGTATTAGAAATTATGAAAACCACTGTAATGTATTTCTTTCAATGAAAAGGAAGAAACAAAACACATTTTGTACAGCTTGGGCTGATTTCAGAGCGCCTAGACAGTGCGACCAACCCCCACAACTGCCAGCTAGCGCCGAGTGCGGGTGTAACACATATAGTCATCAAACTTTTGAGCCAGTCACCGTTACTTTACGTAAGATTCTTGCACAAGAACTTCAGTTTGTCTGAAAAACGCTTTTCCACTAATTCTCCGGTCAAGCAAACACTTATCACAAGCTTTCGAATACATTAAATAATTAAATCTAGTTACAGTACAAACTATTGTAATTAAAATACAAGGAAGGATAGCAAATAACGACGTTGTAGTTACTATGCCTTTACGGTACTACACATGAAGAATAAGTAATTACTTTTGTATGTAATTTTCGGGTATACAGAGTGCAGAATTAAAATCAGAGTACTGCCACCTCCGATTACATCACGTCAAACCTCGGATGACAGAAACGAGTACGTCACTCCACGCTGCTTCCGCTCTATGCCAGAGCTCATCCCACGTAGTAGCTACGGCTATCCGTGACCATAAGTTTCCAGGAAGTGCAAAATGGCTAGAGGACAAATTTATTGATGTAGACGATCTCACTACGGGTAAGATGCATACTGCCTACAGGAAAATTAAAGAGATCTTTGGAGAAAAGAGAAATACGTGTATGAATATCAAGAGTTCAGATGGAAACCCAGTTCTAAGCAAAGAAGCAAAGAGGTGGAAGGGATATATAGATGGTCTATAAAAGTGCGATGTACTTGAGGACAATATTATGGGAACGGAAGAGGATGTAGATGAAGATGAAATGGGAGATATGATACTGCGTGGAGAGTTTGACGGAGAACTGAAACATCTGAGTCGAAACAAGGCTCCGGGAGTAGACAACGTACTGACAGCCTTCGGAAAGCCAGTCCTGACAAAACTCTAACACCAGATGAGCAAGATGTATGAGACAAGCGAAATACCCTCAGACTTCAAGAAGACTATAAGAATTCCAATCCCAAAGAAAGCAGGTGTTGACAGATGTGAAAATTACCGAACTATCAGTTTAATAAGTCTCAGCTGCAAAATACTAACACGAATTCTTTACAGACTAATGGAAAAACTGGCAGAAGCCGATCTCGGTGAAGATCAGTTTGGATTTCGTAGAAATATTGGAACACGTGAGGCAATACTGACCCTACGACTTATCTTAGAAGAAAGATTAAGGAAAGGCAAACCTGCCTTCCTAGCATTTGTAGACTTAGAGAAAGCTTTTGACAATGTTGACTGGAATACTCTCTTTGAAATTCTAAAGTTGGCGGGGGTAAAGTACAGGGAGCGAAAGGCTATTTACAATTTGTACAGAAACCAGATGGCAGCTATAAGAGTCGTGGGGCACGAAAGGGAAGCAGTGGTTGGGATGGGAGTGAGACAGGGTTGTAGCCTCTCCCCGATGTTATTCAATCTGCATTTTAAGCAAGCAGTAATGGTAACATAAGAAAAATTGGGAGTAGGTATTAAAATCCATGGAGAAGAAATAAAAACTTTGAGGTTCGCCGATGACATTGTAATTCTGTCAGAGACAGCAAAGGACTTGGAAGAGCAGTTGAACGGAATGGACAGTGTCTTGAAGGGAGGATATAAGATGAACATCAACAAAATCAAAACGAGGATAATGGAATGTAGTCGAATTAAGTCGAGTGATGCTGAGGGAATTAGATTAGGAAATGAGACACTTACAGTAGTAAAGGAATTTTGCTATCTGGGGAGCAAAATAACTGATGATGTTCGAAGTAGCGAGGATATAAAATGTAGACTGGCAATGGTAAGGAGAGCGTTTCTGAAGAAGAGAAATTTTTTAACATCGAGTATAGATTTAAGTGTCAGGAAATCGTTTCTGAAAGTATTTGTATGGAGTGTAGCCATGTATGGAAGTGAAACATGGACGATAAATAGTTTGGACAAGAAGAGATTAGCTTTCAAATGATGCTACAGAAGAATGCTGAAGATTAGATGGGTAGATCACATAACTAATGAGGAGGTGCCGAGTAGAACTGGGGAGAAGAGCAGTTTGTGACACAACTTGACAAGAAGAAGGGATCGGTTGGTAGGACATGTCCTGAGGCATCAAAGTATCACCAATTTAGTCAAATGGCTCCGAGCACATCTTGAATCTAACTAACCTAAGGTCATGATTCACATCCACGCCCGAGGCAGGATTCGACCCTGCGACTGTAGCGGTCTCACGGTTCCAGAATGAAGCGCCTAGACCCGCTCGGCCACCTTTGCCGGCCACCAATTTAGTATTGGAGGGCAGCGTGGAGGGTAAAAATTGCAGAGGGAGACCAAGAGATGAATAAACTAAGCAGATCCAGCAGGATGTAGGTTGCAGTAGTTACTCAAAGATGAAGAAGTTTGCACACGATAGAGTAGCATGGAGAGCTGCATTAAATCAGTCTCAGGACTGAAGACCACAACAACAACAACAAGTTTCGATTGGGTTAGATATCTAGAGAATGTGCTGGCCTGAGTAACAGTCGAACATACTCTATATTGAGGTAAGGGAGGAGAGCACGGGCTCCTCTTACTCAGTTTCCTTCTTCGTACTTACTCTCTGGGATGTTTCTTTTGAAAGGGTGCAAGCGATTTCCTTCCTCATCCTTGAAACTTTCCGAGAGTGTACTCCGTCTCTAATATCGATGTGGATGGAATGTTAAACCTATGTCTTCCTTCCATCGCATGAAATCACTGGGCTCTGTGCCCCCTAAATGAGATTCTTCATTAGTCTGTAGGGAAAATGAGCTCACCGCACAAAAAATTAGTTACCCATAATGAAATCAGTAAAAGCATAAATAATACGGTGTAATTCCGCCCGTGAATTTGAGAATCACATGAATTCAGTTAGGAAGTGAGTACACAAGGTTGTGCAGGTACGCTACATCCAGGTTAAGCCACTTGCTCAGGATTTGATCGCAAATTTCCACAAAGCCGGCCGCGGTGGCCATACGGTTCTGGTGCTGCAGTCCGGAACCGCGGGGCTGCTACGGTCGCAGGTTCGATCCTGCCTTGGGCATGGATGTGTGTGATGTCCTTAGGTTAGATAGGTTTAAGTAGTTCTAAGTTCTAGGGGACTTATGACCTATGATGTTGAGTCCCATAGTGCTCAGAGCCATTTGAACCCTTTTTGAACCATTTCCACAAAATTGCGGGAATGCTGATGTTGGCGTTTTACTTGCTGGTACAAATTTTCTGTAGGTTCCACGTCATGTGAATTTGCTGGCCAGTCGGGATGCAATAGGGTAGGGGAGTGTTCAGAAAACCAGTCATATAATGTCCAGTCCGATGGACTTTGGTGTAGTCGGTTTTTATGTGCCTAAGTGAGTAACGGCCTCTTGCAAGGTGACCGATTCTAAATGTCGATTGAATCCAGTTCCCGTCGCAGTGATCTCTCATTAACAGGTTGGGATGGACCTTCATTCACTGCCTGCAGTAATTCCTATTGGCGGTTGAAGCTATTTTGGTTCGAAAGTCGTGAAAGGCGTCTCCAGGATCTTTTTCCAACCACAATTCTGACGTTGTGTTCCGTGGTCACGTGTGCTACAGCAGTGCTTGTAATCACGTCAAACTGTCCGCCACGAAACACCATCGAATTCAGACAACGTGTGGTCATAGGCACTGCCAAACACGGTTGCCCCTTTTTGCTACTGTGTCGATGCCTTGCATTTACCCGTGCTTACATACTATGTTCACTTGAAACACAAATGTCTCACCGATTGCTACAGCCTTATGGTCACGCAGAGGCTGTGCGAGCACGGTTGACACGTCACTTGATCGCTGCACCGTCCTTAAAGGCTTAACTGCGCACTGGGATGACAATTTTTTTCTCCGGTGAGCTTATGTTATCCTGCACAAATTTTGTAACTCTCTGGTATGTGTGCATTTTCGCTTCTTTAAATCTTCTGCGGTTCCACGTAATTACATTTCTAACTTACCAGTATTGTTGATGTTCGCCTTCAACATTTCATCGTTTCTTAATGCTGAGGACATGCTGAAAAGTAATGCCTCCAATGCTTTTATGTGAAAACGCACTAACATTCTACATATTTATTCTTCATGTCTACATATTCATTTCTCAAAATACACTACCGGCCATTACAGTTGCTACACTACGAAGATGACGTGTTACAGACGCGAAACTTAACCAACAGGAAGAAGATGCTGTGATATGCAAATGATTAGCTTTTCAGAGCATTCACACTACGTTGGCGCCGGTGGCGACACCTACAATGTGCTGACATGAGGAAAGTTTCCAACCGATTTCTCATATACAACCAGCAGTTGACCGACTTTGCCTGGTGAAATGTTGTTGTGATGCCTCGTGTAAGTAGGAGAAATGCGTACCATCACGTTTCCGACTTTGGTAAAGGTCGAGATTGCGGTTTATCGTATCGCGACATTGCTGCTCGCGTTGGTCGAGATCCAATGACTGTTAGCAGAATATGGAATCGGTGGGTTCAGGAGGGTAATACGGAACGCCTTGCTGGATCCCAACGGCCTCGTATCACTAGCAGTCGAGATGACAGGCATCTTATCCGCGTGGCTGTAATGGCTCGTGCAGCCACTTCTCGATCCCTGAGTCAACAGATGGGGACATTTGCAAAACAATAACCATCTGCACGAACAGTTCGACGACGTTTGCAGCAGCGTGGACTATCAGCTCGGAGGCCATAGCTGCGGTTACCCCAGACAGGAGTGCCTGCCATGGTGTACTCAACGACGAACCTGGGTGCACGAATGGCAAAACGTCAGATTTTCGGATGAATTCAGGTTCTGTTTATAGCATAATGATGGTTGCATTCGTGTTTGGCGACATCGCGGTGAACGCACATTAAAAGTGTGTATTCGTCATCGCCATACTGGCGTATCACCGACATGATGGTATGGAGTGCCATTGGTAATCGTCTCGGTCACCTCTAGTTCGCATTGATGGCATTTTGAACAGTGGACGTTACATTTCACATGTGTTACGACCGGTGACTCTACCCTTCATTCGATTCCTGCGAAACCCTACATTTCAGCAGGATAATGCACGACCGCATGTTGCAGGACCTGTACGGGCCTTTCTGGATACAGAAGATGTTCGACTGCTGCCCTGGCCAGCACATTCTCCAGATCTCTCACTAACTGAAAACGTCTGATCCTGGTTCGTCACAATACGCCGGTCACTACTCATGATGAACTGCGCTATCGTGTTAAGCTGCATGGGCAGCGGTACCTGTACACGCCATTCAAGCTCTGTTTCACTCAGTGCCCAGCCGTATCAAGGCCGTTATTACGGCCAGAGGTGGTTGTTATGGGTACTGATTTCTCAGGATCTATGCACCCAAATTGCGTAAATATGCAATCACATGTCAGTTCTAGTATAATATATTTGTCCAAGAATATCCGTTTATCATCTGCATTTGTTCTTGGTGGCAATTTTAATGGTCAGTAGTGTAGTCACCCTAGTGACGAACACATTTCTACCAATGGGAGACATGTTTGATGTTGCCGTCACTGTAGAATGTTTGACTTTGTTGGTAGAGCCACAAACTCACCTTTGCCTCCACTGCTTCATCACTATCAAAGTGCTGTTCTCGAAGACGTTCTTTAAATTTTGAAAATAAATGAAAGTCGGATCGGGCTAAGTCGGGTATGTATGGAGGATGTTTCAGATGACGCAGGGCTCGTGTGTGGTATGGCTTTGGCGTACTGAAGTAGAGGGTGCTCCGCATGTGGACGAGCTCTTCTAATTCGAAACTCGTTTACAGCACTCTGTTTCTCATGCTCCGACACAGTTGAGTTACACACCGCCATCTTACGCGCTACAGTGCGGAGCCATGTAGTGGCAGACGGCGGGAAATATGTAGATACGAAGTATAAAGATATAGAACGTTAATAACGTTTGTTTTATTTAAAACGCCTTAAGAGTTTTCACATAATAAATTCGGAGGCATTAATTTTCGGGATGCCTCGTAATTCTCGTACCTCGTCTGGTATCTGCGAAGCTTCTGTTACGTTCCTTAAATGCTGGTACTTTTTAATGCATTTATCTTGCAAGGGCATTCCACCGATTTTCGACAGCAGGTACTCCTTAAAACGACATTATTTCTCTTCCATTGGAGTCTTCATCTGGAGTTCCTGCGGCTTGCCTAGGAAAGAAACGTATTAGCACCATGCACGGAGAGAAGGACGGCGTTATGTCTGTTTAAAATCTGGTGTCAATAAAAAGAAAAGTCGATACTTACTTACGCGAATCTTCACCCTTAAAATGGAATTTGTGGATTCACAATTTCTCTGGATTAAACTGGGAAACTTTTTAACACGAATTAGATGATAAAACAAAAAAAAGCTTTTCTGAAATATACTCCTGGAAATGGAAAAAAAGAACACACTGACACCGGTGTGTCAGACCCACCATACTTGCTCCGGACACTGCGAGAGGGCTGTACAAGCAATGATCACACGCACGGCACAGCGGACACACCAGGAACCGCGGTGTTGGCCGTCGAATGGCGCTAGCTGCGCAGCATTTGTGCACCGCCGCCGTCAGTGTCAGCCAGTTGGCCGTGGCATACGGAGCTCCATCGCAGTCTTTAACACTGGTAGCATGCCGCGACAGCGTGGACGTGAACCGTATGTGCAGTTGACGGACTTTGAGCGAGGGCGTATAGTGGGCATGCGGGAGGCCGGATGGACGTACCGCCGAATTGCTCAACACGTGGGGCGTGAGGTCTCCACAGTACATCGATGTTGTCGCCAGTGGTCGGCGGAAGGTGCACGTGCCCGTCGACCTGGGACCGGACCGCAGCGACGCACGGATGCACGCCAAGACCGTAGGATCCTACGCAGTGCCGTAGGGGACCGCACCGCCACTTCCCAGCAAATTAGGGACACTGTTGCTCCTGGGGTATCGGCGAGGACCATTCGCAACCGTCTCCGTGAAGCTGGGCTACGGTCCCGCACACCTTTAGGCCGTCTTCCGCTCACGCCCCAACATAGTGCAGCCCGCCTCCAGTGGTGTCGCGACAGGCGTGAATGGAGGGACGAATGGAGACGTGTCGTCTTCAGCGATGAGAGTCGGTTCTGCCTTGGTGCCAATGATGGTCGTATGCGTGTTTGGCGCCGTGCAGGTGAGCGCCACAATCAGGACTGCATACGACCGAGGCACACAGGGCCAACACCCGGCATCATGGTGTGGGGAGCGATCTCCTACACTGGCCGTACACCTCTGGTGATCGTCGAGGGGACACTGAATAGTACACGGTACATCCAAACCGTCATCGAACCCATCGTTCTACTATTCCTAGACCGGCAAGGGAACTTACTGTTCCAACAGGACAATGCACGTCCGCATGTATCCCGTGCCACCCAACGTGCTCTAGAAGGTGTAAGTCAACTACCCTGGCCAGCAAGATCTCCGGATCTGTCCCCCATTGAGCATGTTTGGGAGTGGATGAAGCGTCGTCTCACGCGGTCTGCACGTCCACCAGCACGAACGCTGATCCAACTGAGGTGCCAGGTGGAAATGGCATGGCAAGCCGTTCCCCAGGACTACATCCAGCATCTTTACGATCGTCTCCATGGCAGAATAGCAGCCTGCATTGCTGCGAAAGGTGGATATACACTGTACTAGTGCCGACATTGTGCATGCTCTGTTGCCTGTGTCTATGTGCCTGTGGTTCTGTCAGTGTGATCATGTGACGTATCTGACCCCAGGAATGTGTCAATAAAGTTTCCCCTTCCTGGGACAATGAATTCACGGTGTTCTTATTTCAATTTCCAGGAGTGTATTTTTTTACTGCAAGAAATGGTGTAACGGCTATGCAATTGAATAGCTGTAGTTCTTCCTGCTTTTTCTTTGACATTTCCCTAGCTATTGACACACCATCGCGCTATTATCATTACGAAAGTACCTAACCTTTATTGTAAATATCATTCTCGCTGGAATTCAAATAAATGAGTGGAATATTATGTAACGAAAAGTGAAACAGCCTTTTGTTTATTTTGGAATTTAGTGTCGTGGCTGAAAAAGGCAATTAGAAGAAATCAGTTTCTTATTAAAGTATCATTAACATGTAAGATTAGAGGCACGGCCAGAAAATGTTTATTTTATATCCTGTTGCTCAGTCGACTAGAAATCCATGTTTCACCATAACAATCTGGGCGTTGACCACACAAGGTAAAACCTTTATCAGAACAAATGAATACATAAATTAAGTACTCATTAACAAACGGTCTGAGTGGCACACGAAGAAATATGTACTAAACTTAACGATTCTTGTATAAGGAAAAGCTCTCAACGTTCGAAAAATAAAGACAGGAATATAAAGGGTTACTTTGCCTTCGATGACGGCGTCATTAGAGACAAAATCAAGCTCAGATAAAGCAAGGGCAAGGAAATTAACAGTGTTACTTTCGAAAGAACCATTCCACTATCGCTTTAGGTGTAGCATGGTAAATCTAAAAGACTTTATGGGGATTAGAACTCCGCTCTTCCCACATGCACGTTCATTTCCCGAACCAGTGCGCCATCTCGATCGAAAATCTCTGATCTGACACCATATGATGTTACGTTGTTCTGTATGCTTGACAAAACTTGATGTTCTGGCTGATTTTATGTTCATATGTTAGCCACATGAGAAAAGTCTTAACATGTTATGAAGTAGACATGATTCTTATTCATGTGTGATAATGACCAAGTAGACTGGAGTTAACTAATTGCAAATTGAGAATAAAGAATACTGACTATGGAAGAAACATGAAGTCTTTCAAAAATTTCTTTTGTGGGTGTCTATCCATACCTGCAAAACACGATATGAAAGCAAGTACTTGAAGCTTGAACAGATTTGAACTACAGCTAATTTACATCTACAAACAGAAATTAGTAGAAGTACGTGATATTATTTTGTTCAATCTAAAGACATTTCCCTGGAAACGATCGGTAGCAGGGGGCAAGATAGGTGGCGGATTCCAGTCTGTATATTTTGATATATGTTTTTAGTGGTTTTCTTAGTCACAGTAGGTGATTGCTTCAACAGAAGCTGGGAGACAGTCTAACGACTGCGGCGTAGCGGTGTTAAAAAAAGTTCGCTAGCACTGAGTGAAGCAAGCTGCAAATTAATGTACACTTACCTCTGAACAGCGTTCGTTCACCATCCGTTGCCCTGCATTCGTAGGTACTATGTAGACGATGTTAAAAGCAGCGTTGAAGAAAACCATCGTCCATACTTACGATTGCATAGTCCGCGTAACTCAGGTAACCAAATAACCTGCAAATCTCTAGTAATAAGGGGCAAAAGTAGATGCTTCCTACCTTCATTGAAAAATGTCTGCTTTCCGATACTAATGGTTTTTATTGTCTTTTAGCTATGGTGTCAACAAGCTCACACTCACGGTGATAGCACGTCTACTACTAGTTCGTGCAGCTTATATCACATGTAAGACAGCCAGAAATGTACTAAGTCCAGCCCGAAATATTAAGAGATTAATACAGTCAATACTCTGCTACGAAATGAGTTTCACATTCGCTCATTTTCAGTGGATTCTTCAAAGGAAGATGGTCACGAAAAAATGTTCTGTAAATGCATACTGAACACGCCACGCAGAATTCTTCACACAGGCCCATAGTTTCACACGCGGTTTTCTCTACAACAAACATTCCAGAAACTCCCAAACTTCACAGAACTGTCCGTAAATGTATCTGCTTGCACGGCGATATAAACCAATACAAATAACTTTTTCGGACGCGTCTAACATGATCTTCTCCTCCGGCAGCTAGTCCACGACTGACTGAATGCCGTTGCTTTCAGGGCATATAACTCATTCCAATGCGTGGGGAAGACTTTACTCTGATTGGTTGATCAAAACGAACAGACAGTCAGATCAATCTTTCAAGATCACAAACAAATTGTTTTACTCCAATCGACATTCGCAGATGCATTTACGTCATTTCATGATGCAAATATTAACAAAATTTCCCACCAACCCAAACGAAACGAAAACTAAGGGAAAACTATGCTTGAAATATACGTTAGAACTGATTATCCTCTTATTAATTTCCTGGCTCTCTTATTACAAAAGCAAACACTCGTAAACATAGTCACTTGCCAGTTAGGCTTTCAGGGCATATAACTCATTCCAATGCGTGGGGAAGACTTTACTCTGATTGGTTGATCAAAACGAACAGACAGTCAGATCAATCTTTCAAGATCACAAACAAATTGTTTTACTCCAATCGACATTCGCAGATGCATTTACGTCATTTCATGATGCAAATATTAACAAAATTTCCCACCAACCCAAACGAAACGAAAACTAAGGGAAAACTATGCTTGAAATATACGTTAGAACTGATTATCCTCTTATTAATTTCCTGGCTCTCTTATTACAAAAGCAAACACTCGTAAACATAGTCACTTGCCAGTTAGGGAGATTTACAGTTTTCGTGACACCCTGGTGGCATAACACTTGCTGGTTATGTAAGGTGTAATACAATATAGAATTGAAATTTGATGTATGTCCCACATACACACTCACATTCACTCTCATTTACTCTCACCCTGACACGAAATATAAATATTAACTTTTAAACTGTTATTTTCATTACGAAAGAAAAGTTATAGAAAGTTTAGAATTGAAAATCTTTATAAAATAAATCAGTACAATGTGAGTGCTATTACTGTTTTTATATAACAAAAGAAATGTAAACTGTTATTGTTCCTATCTGAATTTACTTTGTCAAGTGTCTGTTAAGAACTTTTTTAAATGTTTTTTCTATATCTCCGAAACTATTATCAAATTGTGAGAACAAGTTCGTCTGAATAACTAAAGGTCATATACCAAATTTGGAATAAAACAAATAATATTTAGCACAGTTATTTAGTTTCTTAGGTGAGGTGAATAAGTGATTTTAGTACGCGCCACAGGGAGCATTTCCATGGTCTGCTTTAGCGACAGGTGTGACGATGACGCATACAGCAGGCCACAAGTCGGCCGCCGCCGGATGCTACTG